>NC_069500.1:337092263-337392263 GCF_027579735.1 Bombina bombina | reverse complement strand
ACAATATAACTAATAGTTACATTGTATCTAGCTTTTATTTTATCTATCCAATCAGCCAATAGAATTGAGCTCGCATTCTATTGGCTGATTGGAACAGCCAATAGAATGCGAGCTCAATCCTATTGGCTGATTGGATCAGCCAAAAGGATTTTTTCTACTTTAGTTCCTATTGGCTCATAGAATTCTATCAGCCAATCAGAATCTAAGGGACACCATCTTGGATGACGTATTTAAAGGAACCTTCATTCAGTAAGAAGACTCCGGATGAAGAGGATGCTCTGCGTCGGATGTCTTGAAGATGGAGCCGCTCCGCGTCGGATGGATGAAGATAGAAGATGCCGTCTGGATGAAGGCTTCTGCCCATCTGGAGGACCACTTCGCCCGGCTTTGATGAAGACTTCTCCCGGCTTCGTTGAGGACTTCGGCCTGGTTGGATGAAGACTTCTGCCACTTCCCTGAGGATGGATGTCCGGTCTTCAGAACAGTAAGTCGATCTTCAGGGGGTTAGTATTAGGTTTTTTTAAGGGTGTATTGGGTGGGTTTTATTTTTAGGTTAGGGCTTTGGGCCGCAAAAGAGCTAACTGCCCTTTTCAGGGCAATGCCCATCCAAATGCCCTTTGCAGGGCAATGGGGAGCTTAGGTTTTTTTAGTTAGGTTTTTTTTTGAAGGGTTTGTTGTGTGGGTGGTGGGTTTTACTGTTGGGGTGGGTTTTTTTTTACAGGTAAAAGAGCTGATTTCTTTGGGGCAATGCCCTGCAAAAGGCCATTTTAAGGGCTATTGGTAGTTTAGTTTAGGCTAGGGTTTTTTATTTTGGGGGGGGGCTTTTTTTATTTTGATAGGGCTATTTGATTAGGTGTAATTAGTTTAAATATCTTGTACTGTAATTTGTTTATTATTTTCTGTAATTTAGTGTGGCTTTTTTGTACTTTAGCTAATTGTATTTAATTTAGGTCATTTATTTAATTGTAGTGTAGTGTTAGATGTTAGTGTAACTTAGGTTAGGTTTTATTTTACAGGTACTTTTGTATTTATTTTAGCTAGGTAGTTATTAAATAGTTAATAACTATTTAATAACTTTTCTAGCTAGTTAAAATAAATACAAACTTGCCTGTAAAATAAAAATAAACCCTAAGCTAGATACAATGTAACTATTAGTTATATTGTAGCTAGCTTAGGGTTTACTTTATAGGTAAGTATTTAGTTTTAAATAGGAATAATGTAGTTCATGATAGGAATTGTATTTAGATTTATTTAAATTATATTTATGTTAGGGGGTGTTAGGGTTAGGGTTAGATACATTTAATATAGTGGCCGTGACATTGGGGACGGCAGATTAGGGTTTAATGAATGTAGGTAGGTGGCGGTGATGTTAGGGATAGCAGATTAGGGGTTAATATTATTTAACTAGTGTTTGTGAGGCGGGAGTGCGGCCGTTTAGGGGTTAATATGTTTATTATAGTGGCGGTGATGTCCGGAGTGGCAGATTAGGGGTTAAAAATTTAATTTTAGTGTTTGTGATGCGGGAGGGCCTCGGTTTAGGGGTTAATAGGTAGTTTATGGGTGTTAGTGTACTTTTTAGCACTTTAGTCATGAGTTTTATGCTACGGCGTTGTAGTGTAAAACTCATGACTACTGACTTTAGATCTTGTCGGTAGAGGGTGTACTGTTCACTGTTTGGCCTCCCAGGACAGATTCGTAATACCGGTGCTATGGAAGTCCCATAGAAAAAAGGGTTTACGAAGTTTACGTAAGTCGTTTTGCGGTAAGGCCAAAGAAGTGTGCAGTGCCCCTAAACCTGCAAGACTCGTAAAACCAGCGGGCGTAAAAAAGCAGCGTTAGGACCTGTTAACGCTGCTTTTTTACCTTAACGCACAACTCGTAATCTAGCCAAAAAAAATCTAAAATTACTAAAAAATAACACTAAATTACGAAACATGAAAAAACTCTAAGCTTACAAAAAATAATAAACAAAATTATTAAAAATTAAAAACAATTACACCTAAAATAATAGCTCTATAAAAATAAAAAAGCCCCCCAAAATAAAAACACCCCCTAACCTACAATAAACTACCAATAGCCCTTAAAAGGGTCTTTTGTAGGGCATTGCCCTAAGTTAAACAGCTCTTTCACCTTAAAAAAATTATGAAGTCCCACCTAAAAGTAAAACCCCTATCCAACCAACCCCCAAAATAAAAAACCTAACTCTAAAAAATCCTAAACTACAAGGGCATTCAGCTCTTTTACAAGTGCCCAAAGCCCTAATCTAAAAAAAAAACCCACCCAAAAAAAAACAAACTAAAACTAACTCTAACCCTAGAAAATCTACTCACAGTTCCTGATGTCCATACATCCATCTTCATCTAGGCGGCGACACCTTCATCCACCTCAGGGACGTCTTCTATCTTCATCCTGGCGGCGCAGAGCGGAGCTATCCTGGATGGGAAGACATCCTGCATGGAGCGTCCTCTTCATACGTTCACCGCCGTACACTGAAGTTGAATGCAAGGAAGCCGTTTCAAAATGGCGTACCTTGCATTCCTATTGGCTGATTTGATTCTTCAAATTCAAATTAGCCAATAGGATGAGAGCTTCTTAAATCCTATTGGCTGTTCAAAACCGCAAATAGGATGAAAGCTACTGAAATCCTATTGGCTGATTTGAATTTGAAGAATCAAATCATCCAATAGGAATGCAAGGTATGCCATTTTGAAACTGCTACCTTGCATTCAGCTTCAGTGTATGGCCGTGACCGTATGAAGAGGACGCTCTACGCAGGATATCTTTACCGTCCAGGATAGCTCTGCTCCGCGCCGCCAGGATGAACATAGAAGACATCCCTGAGATGGATGAAGTTGTCGCTGCCTGGATGAAGACTTCTCACCGCCTGGATGAAGATGGATGTCCGGACTTCAAGAACTGTGAGTAGATTTTCTGGGGTTAGTGTTAGGTTTTTTATCTAATATTTTTAGGTGGTTTCTTTTTTTTAGATTAGGGCTTTGGGCACTTGTAAAAGAGTTGAATGCCCTTTTAAGGGCAGTAAAAGATCTGAATGCCCTTTTAAGGGCAATGCCCATACAAATACCCCTTTAAGGGCAATTGGTAGTTTAGGATTTTTTAAAGTTAGGTTTTTTATTTTGGAGGGTTCGTTGGGTGGGGGTTTTACTTTTAGGGGGGACTTAGTAATTTTTTTAAGATAAAAGAGCTGTTTAACTTTGGGCAATGCCCTACAAAAGGCCATTTTAAGGGCTTGTGGTAGTTTATTGTAGGTTAGGTGGTGTTTTTATTTTGGGGGGCTTTTTTATTTTATATGGCTATTAAATTAGGTGTAATTGTTTTTGTTTTTGATAATTTTGTTTATTTTTGTTTGTAGGCATAGAGTTTTTTATTTTTCGTAATTTAGTGTTTACTATCTTTTGTAGTTTTAGATTTTTTATTTTTTTCGTAGTGTTAGGTTTTTTAAATTTGTAATTTAGATTTTTTAATTGGTAGTTTTTTAAATCTTATTAGAATAGTTACGTTAGGTTAATTTATAGTTTAAACTTAGATATTTTTTATTTCACAGGTAAGTTTTTATTTATTTAAAGACAGCTATATTGTAATTTTAATTTAAAGTTGGGGGGGTGTTAGGTTTAGGGGTTAATAGTTTAATTTAGTGTTTTGCGATGTGGGGGGCCGGCGGTTTACAGGTTAATAATGTTTATGAGTGTCAGCGATTTTGGAGAGCGGCGGAACAGGGATTAATAACTTTATTTTGTGTCGGGCAGTGGCGGAATAGGGGTTAATAATTATATTTAGTGTCGGGGAGATGTGGATTAGGGGTTAATAGGTTTATTATAGTATTTGCAATGCGGGACAGCGGCGGTTTAGGGGTTAATATGTCATTTATGGGTGTCAGTGTACTTTGTAACAGTTTAGTTATGAGTTTTGTGAAGCATTTTAGTTTCGCAAAATACATAACTACTGGTCTCAGATGACGGTGTGGATCGTGTCGGTATAGGCTGTAACACAAGCTTTTTAGCCGGACCGTACAACCTGCAATACGGCGCTATGGAAAATTCAGCACTCAAATGTAATTTCTTTGAGTGCGGAATGGACGATGCGTTACTGGCTAAAATGCTTGCGGTATAGCTATACCCCCGCGACTCCTGGCCATTCCATTTTCAGCGTTAATAGCTGTACTGCAAAACTCGTAATCTAGCCATATGTGATTTATCTCTTTAACTGCGGCTCTGGCCTTTTCTATGTAGGGAAGACCTCTGACAACATCAAGATGAGGATGGCAAACCATAAAGCACAATCAGGACAGCCATGAGGGAATGAAAAAGTGAGTAAACGGTGGCAAGACACTTTGCACAGATAAATCACATAGTTAATGATCTGAAGTTTAGGCTGATTGACCATGTCTCCATTGAGGAGGGGTGGTGATCAAGATAAATTACTCCTACAAATGGAAGTCAGATTGATATACAGCTGTACAACCACACAGTCTGAATACAAAACCCGGACTAGCATTGTTTTCTTTGATTGGAGGTCCACCCCCTTATCCTCTACTTTGAGGGATGACAGCAGTGGCTGCCCTTCCCTTATAGTGGTGTTGAATCTGGGCACTCGGGGGGTGGTTCCAAAGGCTGTCCCCTGAAAGGCTAGGAAGGGATTATTGTGGCATTATTCTCCAATAAGTGTTGAATTTACTGCTAATTACTGACTTTGGTACTGAGTCCTATGATGGCTGACCTGTTGCTAGTAACAATCTTCATCTCCTAATGACCCATCAACCCCCTAGTGAGATCGCATTGCCACATTAAAACATTCTTAGAGGGGGGGCGGAGCTAGCCATCAAAGTTGGAGAGACGTGTTTGTGGAGAGCTCTCTCTTTTATCTACAAATAACCCACAATTATTGAGAAAAAGGCTATCTTATGTAATTTATTAACACTACCTAGTGTAAGTGAGATCCCCTTTGAGTCTGGGATAGGGGTAAAATAGAAGTGTAAAGCCTTTAAATACAGTCTGTCATAGTTAGCTACGGGGGACCGGCCCTGCAGTGTGGAGACCGCTGTACAGCTATTTGCTGCGAATTAGGACCCTGGCTCTACTGATCCTGTCTTTGGGCTAAACAGCAAACACCTCCTGTCTCTGCCGCTGCTGTCCGGAGGGTCGGGGCTCCGCTCTGACAGGGAAAGAAGAGAGGAGACAGGAGTCTGCCACAATATCGGATGCCGGCATCATCTTTGGCCCTAACACCCGAAGTGCTGCTCTGCTGGAGCCACATCCCACTGCTGTCTGAAGCCCATAGAAACCCTGCAGCGATACCTCCAAGCTAAAGTGCACCTCTCAGCTTTCTGGCACGAACCTCCGCCATCTTGCGGCCCAGCCTTCCGACAGCATCAGGGCCCTCTGGCAGCGGGGGACAAGAGTGCTGCACAGTGTCATCTCTGAGGAGCTGGTAAGACTCATTTATTCGACTGCTCTTAATTTTAGAGACTTACCTTACCCTACCACACGACTTCCCCAGGCCTCACCACTCCTATATAGCAAATAACTGATCCGCCTGTTAGCCGGGAAGAAAGTAAGCTCAGTAGCACAGAGACATAGTCCGGAGGGTCGGGGCTCCGCTCCGGACATACTCAAACATAACTCCTGGTTAATAAGCACTGTTACTGCCATACCACCAGGCAGTCTAACACCTAATTGCTGAGACACCGCTTCGGTGTACAGTGTGAGGTTGCACCTATGGCTAGCTGGAACTTGAAGGGAAGTGGATTGTTTAGGGCTTCCCACCTCCCCACGGGACCTTTGATAAGTAAGCGGTCAGGGGATTCTCACACACATAACTGTCCCTGCACCATAACGTTAAGCCTGTAGAAGGCACGAAAAGACGCCTTTTTCATTTCTATCTGTTTGCTCCCTGCAGTGTAGTGGGGATCTGGGTGCCCAGAGTTTTCTGCTTTCAAGAACTGTCTGATAATATTTGAAGCCAACACCCTTGTTAACCCTGGCCCTCTCATAGCTGCACATTAGACCATTGAAAGCCTACTGTGTCTGATACATCCCTATTCCTGACTCCTATTGAGACCAGAGGAGGAGGTGTGCTGAACAGTAGCAACCTCTAGTTTTTTCAACCCTGAGGGTAACAAATAGATCAAACTACTTTGCCAGCCACCACTGTCCAGTGGCTCCCTGATATTACAAATTGTATAATAAAGACTCAGGACACTGCCATCTACATGTAGTCACATCTGAGATCACAGTTCAAGCCTCCAGATAAACTACCTAAGCTACCACTGCAAACAGCCCACATCTCAAACATATTGTTCATAAAACAGCTCTCTGTGCTGCAAACCAATGAGAGACACTAGCATCCTAGATCAACCTTTCTACTAAGGAAACCTTTGAATGGACTGGTTAATTTAGAGTCCTAAACATATTGGCCTACTCTGAGGAGTACACATTATACTACACGCAGTACTTATTTGCAGTGTGTTGGTGTCTCAACTTGTCATACCCACAGAGACTCTGCTGTATTTTGGACATTATTTTCATATAGCATCATCATAAGTTTGCAAAATATAGCTGCTGCATCAGCTTATGTACCTTTGAGCTCTCAGCTCAGAGTGGAGTGTTGTATTGCTTTACTGACTGTTTAACCATTTTTATTCCTGACAGGTTACAGTTATTAAATGGTTCAGTGTACACTTAAGTGTTAACCCCTCAAGACTCCTCCTTTCCGGTCTAGCTAGTCTAGGCTGGTCACTTCCACCTCCCCTTTCCCCTTCCTTCAGGTCGTATCCTCCTTCCCTGAGTCGAGAGGAGGTTGCTCAGTTCCTCCCCCAGCTTACTTATAGCCCTTTAGTTCCCTGGTTTAATTTCTGCTGTACTTTTGATCTCGCTTGATCCTGCCACTACCATATTTGCACCATCCCAGCGAGAATAGCCCTATTAGTGCCCACAGCCCCCCCATTGCACCTTAAAACTACCCCTGCAGTTACTTCTGGTTTTTCCACCACTCTGTCCTGACTATTTGCAGGGCCTGCCATATTTAGTATTACTTTAAATATCAGCTTATACTATTCCCTGTCTCTCCTGCATTATATTTGCTGGGGTACATTTGGGAGTTTCGCTGAACGGGGCTGGCTACTTTGGTCCCCCTCGCACTTCCCCCTTTCCGGCCCAGCTAGTCTGGGCTGGTCACTTCCACTTGCCTTTTCCCCTACCTACGGGTCGTATCCCCTCTTCCCTGAGGTGCGTGGGGGCTCTCAGGGGCCGCTACAACCACCATCTGATAGTCCACTCGTTGGGCCTTTTCTATCATTAATGTATATGTTAAATATCATGTACCAGGTTTAATGTATGTTTGAGGGCTGTGCTGGCCCCGCTCTTACAGTGTACCATTTGCCGTCAATGTTCTAACTAAATGTTGAAGTTTAGTTTATGAGATAATCTAGGTAACTCTATTTGTCTATGTAACTAGTCCAGTGATCTAATGACTCATCTGTGTATAATTGGTCAGGGTGGGCCTTCACTGTAAATTTACGAACCACCATTTGGTTCTCTTACATTGCCAAGCATGTCGCATTCTGCCAGAAAAAATACCAAGTCCCAAGCGGCTTCAAAAAAGACTGTCTTAGATCATTTCTCTCGGCCACGCAAAATGCCTACTCCTGAGAACAAGGAAGTTAGCGATCCTGAGTCGCAAGATGAGGGTTCCCAATCGAGCTCTCAGTCAGCCGCCCACCTCAATCATTACATTACTGAAAGTACCCTTCAGAAACTGCTTGCAGCTCAGACCAAATCTATTACCATTGAGATCCAGAGAAGCTGAGTTGAACTTAAAAAAGAAATATTGGAAATAGGTGATAGAGTGGACTCTCTTGAGCGACAACTAGATGATCTGGCCACTGAACATTCGAACCCGCTATTCTATGCGGAAAACCTGGCTGAACAAATCTCCCAACTTGAGCTAAAGCTAGCGGATATGGAGGACAGGGCCAGGAGGAACAATATCAGGTTCAGAGGCATCCCAGAGACGGTAGCCACGGGCAACTTACAGGAATATCTCATCACCCTATTCACTGCATTCTTGGGCCCACTGGAGGGCAACATGCACACCATGGAAAGGGCTCATAGGGCTCTCAGGCCACGTTCAGTATCATCAGACAAGCCAAGGGATGTGGAGGTTTGCTTCCATCACTTTACCTTTAAAGACAGGTTGTTGCAGGCGGCATACAGCAAACCTACCCTACCTGATAACTTTAAAGATATTCAGCTCTTGCCTGACCTCTCTTCCCATACTTTGCAACAGCGGAAACTATGCCCCAATCACCACTCAACTGAGGAAAGCAGGGATCAAATACAGGTGGGGATTCCCCACTAAATTGATCGTGACCAGGGACAACCAAACCCACATAGTGTCCTCTCCCTCTATGGGGGACACCCTGTTGGCCAATTGGGGTCTTCAGGCCGCCCCTGATAACCAGCAAAAGGTCCGCTCTAGACTGCGGGTCACAGCTCCAGAGTGGTCTCTCAAAGAACAGAGGCCGAAGCGACCAAAACCTAACCCCCCTGACCACATTCAGAGGCCTCAAGCCTCACCTACTTGAGGATATTGCATTATACAACTAATGTTATTCTCATATATTGTCGTTCACTTACTTGATTAATGTTATTGCAACTAGTTCTAGTTAGAGTTTGAGTATTCTTATGTTTATTATGTTACATTACTTTTTGCAGAAGAGCGGGGCTACCCACACTAGTCCCTCTACCTTTCAGACAGTGTTAGCTCCCCCCCAACTCTTGGTGCCCATCCTAGGGCTCCACATAGGTGGACTAATTTCACTTGTATCCCTCCATCTCCCTTCCCCCCTACCCAGTCTCTAACCCCTCCCCTCTCCTCCATCCTTACTAAAGGTTCTTAAATGGCCTCCCTCAGGTTCCTTACCCATAATGTCAGCGGCCTTAATACTGTGGGCAAGAGATGCCTTCTATCACGCTCTTTGCGCCACCACAAAGCGGATGTAGCTTTTCTCCAAGAGACGCACCTACTAGCTGACTCCCCTCCCTTCCACACATCTAGGGATTACCCGGTTTTTGAGGCGTCTTCTTTTACCAAAAAAGCCAGAGGAGTAGCCATCCTAATACACAAAAGGGTGGCTTATGAGCCCCTTCTTATATTTAGAGATCCCCAGGCCAGATACCTCATTCTTATATGCAACCTAGACCATGTCACATACACTCTGGTTTCGGTCTACCTCCCGAACTCACTCCAGCCTAGGTACCTAAGGAAAATTCTCCTACATGTTGATAAAATTAAACATGGTAAGGTAATCCTTGCAGGTGACCTAAATATGGTGTGGGATGGGAAACTAGATAGGAAGACTAGCCCTTCTAAGAAACTCTCCTCCAGCCACGACCCAACCAGCCGTAGATTCAGGGAACTCATGTGCCAATTTGCTTATTTTGATATCTAGACAAGGACTTCCCTAGACAAGGACTTTACCCACTTCTCCCATCCACACGCTACATTCCCTAGGTTGGACTTCTTCTTCTGCCAACCTACGGATCTAGATCTGATCCGCTCCGCGAGCATACATTCCTGCCCGTGGTCAGATCACGACCTTGTCACCCTAGATATAGATTCCAGCCACACTACTAAGGCTAGGGCCCCTTGGACGCTGCCGCACCATCTCCTTTCGGATGTCCCTTTCAGGGAGGAGATTAGGAAGGAGATCCGCTTCACCCTCCAGACAAACGATACCCCAGATGTTAGTGACAACACAATTTGGGGAGCATTTAAGGCCACCCTCCGAGGCCTCTTTATCCGCAAGCAGGCTCACCTCAAGAGGCAAGCAGGCCTCTCCCTATCCCAGGCTCACTGTAGACTGCAGATTCTTGAAACCCAACGACGGCCCTTAGACCCCGCGACACACAAAACCGAGGTGGAGGATATTAGACGGCATATCTGCCAGCTAGAATTTCATAGGACACAATCCAATCTCCTCCGTTTGAAACATGTCATGTATTCTAAGGGTAATAAAGCAGACTCTTTACTTGCCAACAAAATTAGGCAACGTTCGGGCGCCTCCCGCATCCACGAGATTAAGCAGGGCACACAATCTTTTAGACTCCCCTCCCTAATTGGCCAACAGTTTAATAAGTTCTACTCTGAACTCAATAACATAGGCGATGAAACGACACCCGGACAGGCCCCTTCGGAAGCCATAAGCTCATTCCTTCAATCCTTAAAACTCCCCACCCTCGACAAAACCCATATAGAGTGTATTGACATCACTAGCCAAGAGGTCAAGCAGGTCATTAAGAAACTGAAGTCTCTTAAAGCTCCTGGGCCAGATGGCTTTACGGCTATTTTTTATAAGACATACCTAGGAGAACTTGTACTCACAAGATTTTTTAATAGGGCAATGACCACAGGGAAATTCGACAGGGAATTCTTGGAGACCTCTATCATCACTATCCCTAAACCCAATAAAGACCCAACCCTTTGCACTAATTACCGACCCATTTCACTTATCAACACTGACGTCAAAATATATGCCAAAATTCTAGCAAACCGGTTAGCAAAACTACTCCCATCACTTATTGATCCTGACCAAGTCGGCTTTATCCCAGGGAGAGAGGGCCCTGATAACACCAGGAGGCTCCTTGACATCCTCCTAGAAGCCAAGAGGCTAGATAGGCCGCTCGCGGTGCTTTCTCTTGATGCTGAGAAAGCCTTCGACCGCGTCCAATGGGAGTACCTTTTGCGGGTCCTAGAGAACTTCCAGCTCCCTACGCAAATCATACTTGCAGTGAAGGCCTTGTATTCCTCCCCAGTAGCCTCAGTAAGAGGTTTGGGGTTTGATACCACCCCCTTTTCTATCACCAATGGTACCCGACAGGGTTGCCCCCTCTCCCTGATCCTGTTCGCGTTGGCCATGGAACCCTTGGCCGCGGCGATCAGAGCGGATAAGGAGATATCAGGAATTACCCTACATGGTACGGTCCATAAAGTGGCCCTATTTGCCGATGATACCACTCTGTTTTTTTCCAGACCCTTGAGAGAGATCCCGAGGCTCTTGTCCCTTCTTGAGTCGTTTAGCGCCATGTCGTACTGTAAGTTAAATCATTCAAAGTTGGAGTTATTCACATCTGGGTTCCCTGAGAAGGTTTCCAGAAGTCTATGTGAAAAATACAAGTTTACCCCTAGTCATAAGTTTATCTCTCACGGGGTTAAACTGTCCAACTCACTCCCCCAAATTATCGACGATAACTTTAAACCCTTATTAGCCGAGCTTCTGTCCCTGCCTTCGAAGTGGAACTTCAAATGCATCTCCTGGTTAGGCTGCATAGCGGCCTTAAAAATGAGCTACCTTCCTAAGCTTACATATGCCTTACGCTGCCTCCCAATCAGGGTGCCCAGAACCCTTCTTATCCAGTTCCAAAGTGCCTGTACCAAGTGCATATGGCAAGGTAGGCCTCCTAGAGTAGCCCACAACATTCTACAATACCCTAGAATGCACGGAGGAGTGGCCTCCCCCTCTATCTTTAGATATGAGGATGCCGCTATGCTCACCCACATCTCCCGATGGGGAGTCAAGGAGTCTGATTGTAAATGGAAGACAATTGAACAAGCCTCCTTGCCACATAATATCGCTTTGAGAGACCTAATATAGACACCACCCCACTGTAGAAGGAACCTGGGAGCCATAAACCCGATTATTCGGGAGTGCCTGTCTACATGGGACCACCTGCGACATAACCCTAAGGTAGCCCCCCACCCGTCACCAATTACATCCATGGCCGGCCTCCTGTCAGGCCTACTGGACTGACACCCGACCGCTTGGGCTAAGCTGGGGGTTAAGAGAGTGGCGGACCTTTGGTCTACTTCACCTCAAGTAGCCTTTCCCCCTATGACCAACTTGATATCTCTCCTTCCACCCCACCATATATGAAGTTTGAATATTCAAGGTTCATTAGCCTCCTGTCAAGATGGGGTTTCAAACCCGCTTTGCCCCGGCAACTCACTATATGGGAAGCTCAATGGCAACAGGGGCTTCAGCTGGGCAAGCCATTATCCTTACACTACACCCTTATGTAAGGTGCTGCCTCAACTGATAAAGCCCAACATATTCAAAAATGGGAATGGAGGTTAGACTTCACGGTACCCCTCACAGAGTGGCAATGCACGCTTTTATTAACAAAGAAAACCCTCCATTGCATTACCATTCTTGAAACCTATATAAAGGTACTCACGCATTGGTATTATGTCCCAGCCCGACTTGCAGAAATTTTTCTGGAGGCCTCCCCCACTTGTTGGAGGGATTGCTCACATATAGGTGACATGATCCACATTTGGTGGAGCTGCCCTAGGCTCAAGCCCATCTGGAACAAATGCTTTTCTACACTAACTAGCTTAGGTATCAACCTTCCTAGAACCCCCGAGACGGCCTTATTCCACTTAGGCACATGTAAACTACCTAAACACTATGGCTCCCTAAGTATCTATCTCTTATCCGCAGTTAAACTCAATATGGCGAGATCCTGGAAGAGATCCCTCCCCCCAACATGGTTGGATATTGTATCTACTATGGCCTACATATACTCCATGGAGAAAAACATTTACTATGCCTCTGGTAGGTCCGACTTCTTTGAATTAATCTGGTCAGACTGGAATAGTAGGTTTGACACTCTGGCTTCCTAGTTTTGATACTTAGGTGAAAGAATATCCCCAAACACTTTAGCAGAACTCCTGGCCCTATCTCTGTATACCCGATCTGGCTCCCCTCATGACCCTCCCCCATTCCCTTTCTTCATCCCTTTCCCAATGTTACCTCATTTCTCATTGAGATATCGGTATCACTCTTGAGTAGGTATTAACGTCATGATTGTATTGCTTATTCTTCTTGTCTTGGTGTATTAACATTCGATGTACGATTATCTCATACAGCTGTTGTATCTTTCTCTTTTTTTGTTACAAAAAAACAATAAAAACTACAAATTCAAAAAAAAAAATTCTTAGAGAGAGTCACAATTTAGCAGCAGTGGGTTCAGTTATATAGCAAATTAAGAACTCCATGCAAGGCAAAGGAAAATATAGGTTAATGGTGTATCAATGCTATCCATTTTATACAGTAGGATATTTGATTTAGATAGTCTTGAACAACTTTATTTTGATTTAACATACCTCGCTTGGTATTTATAGATTTCATGCCTTAACGTGCAATTATTTGCCCATATTTTCATTCACGGTATACAATGGTTAACATCTAAAGTAGTCTAAAGAAGTCTAATTCATCAAATAAGGGCAATATTTTGGGGGGAAATGCTAGAGCTCCTGATTGGAGATTATTGTCTATTTAAACCAAACCATTAAGAACGGTAATCACTCTTGAAAAAGGCCCCTGTCTTGGACCGAAATGCGTTGATTGATTATTTTTATGCTGCTTGAGTTTCTAAGACATTTGGTAAGCCTTGCCTTTTAGTGGGCTAATATGTTAATCAAACAATATTGCACTATGTTATACATATGTTATATGGTGACACACTGTACTATTACTGCCTGGCAGTGACCTGACCCTGACAATGACTACTACTATCTCAATCATGTTTTATGCTATTGATTCTGTTCAGTTGCTTTCTTTGTACCTGTGCAATTTATTTTTAAATGTTGTGTCTTCAGTGTCGTCAGTGTGCATGTATTTACATTATGGTGTGTGTGTAAGACTGGTGTGTGTAAACAATCATATATTTAGTGAGTATACTCCATTTGTGTTCCCTTGTAAGACTAAAAGCTAATTTGAAAAGCTATAGCTTTAGAAAAAGAGACAACTGAAAAAATCTGAAATTTAAGCTTAGAATAAATTTCATTACCAAACACATTTTTAAACATATTTCAGATGAACAGCATAATAACAAATTTCGGACGTAACACATTTTAAAAAAAATTCGGACTGAATTAGGGCTCATTTCCATGGAGCTGGAATTCAGTTTTCACAAGGTCATAAAATGAAAAAACTGCTGTCGGAAGCCATTACACTTAACAGTTTCCTATGGTGCGTTTTACATCATTATCGTCAGCCAGAGCCCGGCTGCCGAAAAATTATTGCGCTTCCCATAGAAAATAATAAAAAATGTCATTTAATTTTTTAATTTATCCAATGAATCTTTGTTTTTATTTCTATCTAGAGGTGATCACAGATAAGGAGTGCAGGCATTAAAAGTAAATGTTATTGTGTACGGTTTGTAAAATAAAAATGTTAGTTGATAGTATTAAAATCCTGTCCTAAGAATTCAAACATGCTTATGCTATGCCTATGTTTACTGAAAATTAATTAAAGGGATATTCATGAAAAAAAAAACTGTCATACATTACTAGAACAATAATTTATTATTCTATTTAATTGGGTTTTTTTGTATCCCTTTCAGCCTATATTTTCAGGGATAAAAAGAGCAGATGATTCTTGTATCAGAACAAACATATTTTGTCTTTGCAGAGACCTGTATTATAAAGTGTCTTCCTTTTTAAACAATGCTTGTGACCAATACTAATATTAACTGTAAATAAAGCACTGTGCCATCTGTTCATCTTTTTAGCAGCTGTGCATCCCATATAGAACCTTAGTCTCTGTCTCTCCAATTAATAAAATAAATTACAATAGTACTAGAAAAAAATTGCAATAGCAATAAAAAAAAAGATCATATCCACATTCCTTTGCAATTAGATTAATGCATTCTGTTATGCAATCTTTATATATGAAAACTGATACAAGTAAGATTGTATTGTATAACAATATATTCATAAATTAGCTTCGTTTTATGAAATGTATTGTTACATTGAAAAAAATGTAGACTGTTATGTAAGGAAAAAATAAATACAATAAAACCAAAATTATTTACTGAAGAATATTTTGAATATCTAATGATATTTCATTTATAAAGATGTTATAAATGATGGAAAATATAAATCCTTATGGAATAAATAGTAATTGGAATTAAATAAGTAGTGCAACTTTATAAATCAGAAATGATGCTGGCTTTTTGATAGCTATATGGTGCACTTCAGTTTATTGAGTACAATATAGAGCAGGAGCTATATATTTTTGCAGTGGGTGCATTGATCTATATAATTGCTGAGTGTTTTTTTAAATAAATTGTCCTAGATTACAAGTGGAGGGTAAGCATTATCGTGAAAAGCGCAAATGAGTTCAGGAGGTCAAGACATTTTTACTGCCTGAACCTTATTATAAGTTAAGTGTGAAAAAAATATTGCAATCTCTCTTGTACGAAAAGGGGAAACTCTTATTGGATTAAAATGCCATGGTAAACCCTTTGGGAAATTGTTCCTTTAGATACATTTTTATATGAAATAGCTGTCTGTGTTTATTGAAACCACAACCTAATGAAATTGGCTGAGCTTGAAGGGTGAGCAGATCTCATTACCTTATCTCTATAGTTACACATAACCCTCCTTTATTTTCTCTCTCGCTATACACAGTGAAATCAGTACTTTGAGAGAATAATGGGAAAATAAACATTTTGGACCAGTGTAAAGTGGTGCACTAATGATAGCGTAGGCCCAATATCCAATATCGCTTGACTGTGGCATGCAACTTTTATATTACAAGTCCATGGTAAAACGCGTTAACCAGAGAAGGGTTACTGTGACCAAATTCACTTGAGCACAGCATATACTTTCAATAGATGTCACCACTGTGCTACTTTGCACTGGTATTACCATTTGAAAGTTATAGTTTGCTCTTGAGCAAAAGCCACAATTGTACTAGAATATTTAGCGCACCTTGAGACCTGAAGTACACTGTAAGGTTTTTTTTTTTTTTTTTAAAAAGTGCACAACACATTAAAAAAAAATATTATACACATATATACTCTTTTTATAAAAAAATATATCTTATTTTTATTAATAAAAATGTTTTGAAAAGGTTATATGGCAAAGTAATTGGCTGGGATGGGTTACAATGTATATATATATTGGTCTAAATATGTATATGTGTAAGGACAAAGAGATGAAATATCCCACAGTATACACAATGGAAATCGATAAAACAAAGTGAGTACCTTTTCAAACCTGCATATACACTTATTTAGTATCTTATCAGAGCCTACTCACCCCTAAGAGATCCAAAGACTTGGCGTTACCAAAGGCAGGAACAACTTTTCACTCCTCCTATCATGCAGCTTTTGTTAGCCGTCAGAAGAAGCAGAGTATCCAGGTATCCGTATGCCTTACGGGGCTGAGAAATTGCTCACCACAAACTGCCCTTCTGTGTTAGCTTCTGTCTTTAAATCAGTGTACGGCAATGATCTGTAAGGAGGTGTAGGTGTGTCAGCATGTCAGCATGGGAGGAGGGGATAAGGCTTTCTTCGCCCGGTGCAGGTGTAGATACTCACAGCTAGAGAGATACAGCAAGTACCAAATGGCTGGTAATAGTAACAGGAAAAGAGAGAGAGAAGGCGGTCTTGATGATAAAAAGTTCCTTTATTGCAACATCAAGGTTAAAAAAAGGGTGAAAGCACTAGACGGTTGACATGTTTCGGCCGTGGGCCGTAATCATAACCTAAAGTGCTCCACCTTACAGGTGAATATAAGGGGTAAGACTTATTTAATTTTGGTTACAAATTAATTGATAGAAACACCCTCAAACACAATGCAATTTAAGTGAAAGACCCAGCAAGCTGCAGCAGCAAAATGTGCACAGGTAAATACATGAGTCATTTTGACTAATTTTAGTGTGTTTAACCTGATATTTGCATATACTTTTCTATATTACATGTTTTTTCTTGTAACATTTTACAATGACTTTTTTGCTCCTGCTCATGTTTTATCTATGTATTTACCTGTGCTCATTTTGCTGCCGCAGCTTTCTGGGTCTATCACTTTAATTGCTTTGTATTTGAGGGTGTTTCTATCAATTAATTTTTAACCAAATAAAATAAGTCTTACCCCTTATATTCACCTGTAAGGTGGAGCACTTTAGGTTATGATTACGGCCCACCGCTGAAACATGTCAACCGTCTAGTGCTTTCACCCTCTTTCTGCACTTTGAATCTGCATAGATTTTTTAACCTTGATGTTGCAATAAAGGAACTTTTTATTCTCTCTCTCTTTTCCTGTGTATATATATATATGTATATACAAGTGTTTTCATGTGTTTATAGGTGTAAATAAGTATGTGCAATAAATATATTTCTATCTCTCTACCTATCTATATATTCAAATAGCTATATAGGTGTAGATATATATTTTCTAAAAAATAATTATTTTTATATATATATATATATATATATATATATATATATATATATATATATATATATAAATATATATATAAAAACACATTTTCTTCTATGTGAAGAACATAGGAATTTAAAGTATTCCTAACTCACTTCAGGTATAGCTCAGTTGGTCTAGTGTATTTTTTTTCTGGAGCACGCCACATAAAAGTCTTGGGGGAGATGAAGAGAACATAGGCTAAAAAATAAAACTGAGTAGTACAGGGAGGTGGGGAGTTTAAAAGCTCTTGTTTGGGGCATTGCCTCCTACTAGTGGTGGAATTCAATCCCACATGTCAAGGGTTGTGGAAGAGAGAGAGAGAGAGAGAGAGAGAGAGAGAGAGAGAGAGAGAGAGAGAGAGAGAGAGAGAGAGAGAGAGAAAGAGAGAGAGAGAGAGAGAGAAAGAGAGACAGAGAAAGAGAGAGGGAACGAGAGAGAGAAAGAGAAAGAGAGAAAGATAGAGAGAAAGAGAGAGAGATAAAGAGATAGAGAGAAATAGAGAGAAAGAGAGAGAGAGAGAGAGAGAGAGAGAGAGAGAGAGAGAGAGAGAGAGAGAAAGAGAGAGAGAGAAAGAAAGAAAGAAAGAAAGAAAGAGCGAGAGAGAGAGAGAGAGAGAGAGAGAAAGAGAGAGAGAAAGAAAGAAAGAGAGAGAAAGAGAGATTTAAAAATAAAATTTCCTTCTAAGTGAAGAACAATGCAATTTCAAGTATTTCTTTGTAGTTTTATTCATGTCCATCTTTAATGATCACACAAGCATACAATCTAGAATTTAATAGTGTCAACATGACCATACAAACCACTTTTAAATAAATTTTTGGAAAGATTTATCTGCCCTTATGAATAATATAGGTTAATGTGTGTTGGGATTCACACATTGTTTAAACATATATGTTTGTAATTAAAGAATCATGTTAATATGTCAATATATATTTTCCTAAAGGGACACAACAGGGCATATACATAAGCACACATAGGTATTAAACACATAATTGAAAAACACATATTTAAAATTAGAAAAACGCTTGCACTCCAGAGCTGAAAACAACCAATGATTGGTGGCTATACATATATTCCGCTCATGGTTGGCTCATAGACCTTAGTTCAGATCAGAATCAACAGTGCTTTGCTGATCGGGAGCTGGAATCAACTATATGCTAAATTACAGGTGGATTGCAATCAATAGTGCAGGGTGCATTATCTTTAGCCTAACCTCACACAATCATTCTCAATTTGTTGCCACCAGAGCTTAGTTCTCTACATCTAGAACAATGCTACTGTTAGTAATATTATGTCCTCATCCCAACAAAATTGCATCAAATGATGCATATTTTACAAGAAGATGGTGACATTGATATCAATCTCAGTATTCAGAAAAAATCTGATAAAGAAATATTAACAGCTAACCTGTTACTGTTCTATAAATTGCTATGGGCAAGCCAAGACAATTTTAAAATAATCTACTACATTAGTGACCAAAGACTATACTCCAGAATGGGCTGTTTCTAGATCAGTTTTAATCCCCACCGTGTTCCTGAATGCTTCCTCTCGCTTGTTGACAGCTGTATTGTTTACTCAATTCTCCCTTCTGTATTTGTTCTCCTGGTTTTGACCATCAATCTAACTGTTGTATTGTTGTGACCCTGGCCCAGTACTCTCTCTGAGCTTTTACCTGTCTGATCCTTTTGTGTTTCACTTCTGGATGTACGCTATTTTAATCCTCCATGCCCACACTATGCTCAGTGACCTTGTTCCACTCCAGGTCATCACAAAGGAAAGTAAGGGAGATCTGAGTAGTTCCTGTTATCAATAGCACATCTTTATATTTACCTTACATGGTCTAAAGTGTTGAATTTGAAAAGTTCAAAACATCCTTGAAGAAGTGCTAGAAAATTGTTTTTTTTTTATTGACTTCAATACCGGAGATGAATTATCCTTATTCAAAAAGGATGTTAAAGGGACAGTCTACACTAAAATTGTTATTGTTTAAAAAGATAGAAAACGCCTTTACTACTCATTCACCAGCTTTCCACAACCAACATTGTTTTATTAATATATTTTATAATATTTATCTAAATTTCTGCCTGTTTCTAAGCCACTATAGACAGCCTCTTATCACATGCATTTTTATTAGCTTTTCAAAACAGGAGACTGCTAGTTCATGTGGGCCAGATAGATAACATTGTGTTCACGCCCATGGAATTATTTAAAGGGACACTGAACCCAATTTTTTTCCTTCATGATTCAGATAGAGCATGCAATTTTAAGCAACTTTCTAATTTACTCCTACTATCAATTTTCTTCGTTCTCTTCCTATCTTTATTTGAAAAAGAAGGCATCTAAGCTAAAGAGCCAGCAAATTTTTGGTTCAGATCCCTAGACAGCACTTGTTTATTGGTGGTTGAATTTATCCACCAATCAGCAAGAACAACCCAGGTTGTTCACCAAAAATGTGCCTGCATCTAAACTTACATTCTTGCTTTTTAAATAAAGATACCAAGAGAATGAAGAAAATGTGATAATAGCAGTAAATTAGAAAGTTGCTTAAAATTGCATGCTCTATCTGAATCACGAAAGAAATTTTTTTGGGTTCAGTTTCCCTTTAACCCCTTAATGACCGCAGCACTTTTCCATTTTCTGTCCGTTTGGGACCAAGGCTATTTTTACATTTTTGCGGTGTTTGTGTTTAGCTGTAATTCTCCTCTTACTCATTTACTGTACCCACACATATTATATACCGTTTTTCTCGCCATTAAATGGACTTTCTAAAGATACCATTATTTTCATCATATCTTATAATTTACTAGAAAAAAAATTATAAAATATGAGGAAAAATTGAAAAAAAATACACTTTTTCTAACTTTGACCCCCAAAATCTGTTACACATCTACAACCACCAAAAAACACCCATGCTAAATAGTTTCTAAATTTTGTCCTGAGTTTAGAAATACCCAATGTTTACATGTTCTTTGCTTTTTTTGCAAGTTATAGGGCCATAAATACAAATAGCACTTTGCTATTTCCAAACCATTTTTTTTTTCAAAATTAGCGCTAGTTACATTAGAACACTAATATCTTTCAGGAATCTCTGAATATCCATTGACATGTATATATTTTTTTTTAGTAGACATCCCAAAGTATTGATCTAGGCCAATTTTGGTATATTTCATGCCACCATTTCACCGCCAAATGCGATCAAATAAAAAAAAATTGTTCACTTTTTCACAAATTTTTTCACAAACTTTAGGATTCTCACTGAAATTATTTACAAACAGCTTATGCAATTATGGCACAAATGGTTGTAAATTCTTCTCTGGGATCCCCTTTGTTCAGAAATAGCAGACTTATATGGCTTTGGTGTTGCTTTTTGGTAATTAGAATGCCACTAAATGCCACTGCGCACCACACATGTATTATGCCCAGCAGTGAAGGGGTTAATTAGGGAGCATGTAGGGAGCTTTTTGGGGTAATTTTAGCTTTAGTGTAGTGTAGTAGACAACCCCAAGTATTGATCTAGGCCCATTTTGGTATATTTCATGCCACCATTTCACCGCCAAATGCGATCAAATTAAAAAAAACGTTAAATTTTTCACAATTTTAGGTTTCTCACTGAAATCATTTACAAACAGCTTGTGCAATTATGGCACAAATGGTTGTAAATGCTTCTCTGGGATCCCCTTTGTTCAGAAATAGCAGACATATATGGCTTTGGCGTTGCTTTTTGGTATTTAGAAGGCCGCTAAATGCCGCTGCGCATCACACGTGTATTATGGCGAGCAGTGAAGGGGTTAATTAGGTAGCTTGTAGGGAGCTTGCAGGGTTAATATCACATTTAGTGTAGAGCTCAGCCTCCCACCTGAAACATCAGACCCCCTGATCCCTCCCAAACAGCTCTCTTCCCTCCCCCACCCCACAATTGTCCCCGCCATCTTAAGTACTGGCAGAAAGTCTGCCAGTACTAAAATAAAAGCTATATTTGTTGTTTTTTTGTGTTTTTAAAAAGCATATTTACATATGCTGCTGTGTACTATCCCCCCCTTAGCCCCCAACCTCACTGATCCCCCCCAAACAGCTCTATAACCCTCCCAATCTAACTTAATATGCGCCATCTTGGGTACTGGCAGCTGTCTGCCAGTACCCAGTTTAGAAGAAAATATGTTTTTTTTTTATTTTTATTAAAATTTTCTGTAGTGTAGCTTCCCCCCACACAAAACCAACCCCCCACCCCTCCACTATCTATTTTTGTGCTTTTGCACAAACAAGATTTGGCCCTTTTTCATAGCAATATTTTCCGTAGTGTAGCGGTTCCCACCCGCTCCCGCCCCGTGCACGCGCCCACCCGCCAACCTCCGTGCACATGCGCGCTCCCACGCGCTCCCGCGTGCCCCCGCGCGCGCCCCCTAACGGCCCCGCCTCCGATCCCGCCCCCCTTGATGCCAGAAGATACACCGATGGCCGCCCACCCGCCTCCCAAGTCGGCTCCCACCCACCAACGATACCGGCCATCGATGTCCGGTGCAGGGAGGGCCACAGAGTGGCTCTCTCTGCATCGGATGGCCATGTAAAGTTATTGCAGGATGCCTCCATATCGAGGCATCACTGCAATAACCGGAAAGCAGCTGGAAGCGAGCAGGATCGCTTCCAGCTGCTTTCCACACCGAGGACGTGCAGGGTACGTCCTCAGGCATTAACTGCCTTTTTTTTGAGGACGTACCCTGCACGTCCTCGGTCATTAAGGGGTTAAGAGTCAACACAACACAGCACTAATTGGCTAAATTGCAAGTCAATAGATAATAAATAAAAAGTCACGTTATCGGGGGATGTCAGAAGATTCTTAGATACAAGGTAATCACAGAGGTAAAAAGTATATTAATATAACAGTGTTGGTTATGCAAAACTGGGAAATGGGTAATAAAGGGATTATCTATTTTTTAAAGCAATAATTATATTATAGACTGTCCCTTTAATTGAGCACACAAATCATACAAAAAAGGGTCGATGTTAGGTTTTCAAAAGATTTTGAATATGTTTAAAATTGAAACCCCCACAAAAAGTCATGCATTTGATTAAAATGGGGGGGGGGGGGTCACACTTAATTATAAGATGCAGAGTTTAAAGTAGAGAATTTAGTAACTTTTAATGTCAAGTAGGAAAAGTCAGATTATAGACATATGGGTCTTTTTATATCCGCTGCATAAAAATGTTGTTGACCCTTTCTTTTATCCCTAATTTACATGGTGTTCCTGGGCATTTTTTTCCATTTTAGATATTACTCTTCAATATGTAACATTACATCTGTACTTCAGAGATAAATATGAGATTGCAGGTTTCTCCAGGAAGGATTTAGTTGCAACTGTATTATTTAATTCCACACAGCTAAGTCCATATTTTCAGCACTCTATGATATAAGAAATATTACTGTTATTATTAGACACATGGCTAAGTGTTCCACTGTTAATGCTTCCCACAGGGACACAAGGTAAGAGGTAACTGTCATTTTGCTAGTAACTCACAAACTCCTGTTGTTCTAGGCAACAGCACAATGTAAGACTTAAGAGCTATGGAGCATGACTATGAAACAGAACAAGGGAAAAATCATACTGATAACCACAAGGGAATATAATGAAACAAGTATGATCAATTTCACCAGCAGTGCAGAGTATTAAGACCAATGAAGCAGGAAGGTCATACGCAACAGTTAAAAATAAATATATTACTAAGGCTTACATTTTTTCAAAGAACATTAAAGACATTAAAAATATCCTATAATACTCACATTAGATAAGTGTTAAAATAACAAAAGATGACATTTACATTTAATGCGGTTTTAGCTGTGTTCACACAGTGTAATCAGTAAATTGATGAATTAAGTGATTGGTTAGTCATTTGAATACTGGATTGTTCCCAACACCAAGAAAAGTCAGTATAGGAACTAATTAAAAGCTTGTTAGTGCTAGACTTTATTTTTCATTAGACAAACTGCTGACTTTGTGTCTGAGATTTTGATGCACTGGCTGGTGGCTGCTATACAATGAGGACAAACAGTCAGATTCTCTGCAGTAGCGGAAACTGTGAGGAATAGGACAAGATGAATCATTGCATAAAAACAGGTTAGACAGGGAAAATAAATAAAGCCGTGCATTAAGTCATTTTTTTAATAAGCACAGAATCTTATAATAGGGCATTTTCCTTATCAACAGAAATTAGAAGAAAACCTAATTCCCATACATAAATCAAAAGAAAAAAAACTAGACCTGGCACAGACACTTACAGTAGGAATAAACATAAAAATATATACTTATATATGGGTATACATTTACATTATTGCTTTACCCCCAGACAGCCTTGAGAGCATGCCACAGATTACTGACCCTGCAAAATTTGATGTAGTGATTGATTGATCAGGGCCGAATCTCATATTATACATCTGCCTCTAACTGGCCACAGAAAAAGGGATACAAGTTATACTTAATAGGCATTTCAAAGCTTATGAAATTTAAAAAAAACATTTTTTAGTAACAAAAATAGTTTTAAATAAATATAATAGTTTTAAAAATGTATTTCCATTGTGGATCTTTTGTAACTATGGAAGTGGTGGACAGTGCAGATTAAGATTAAAGAAACAGGCTACTTGAACATTTTTAGTCTTTAAAAAAAAATAAAAAAAATGATAATCCATTTATTACCCATTCCCCAGTTTTGCGTAACAAATGATGTTATACTGATATACTTTTTACCTCTGTGATTAGTTTGTATTCAAGCCTTTGAAGACTGCCCCTTGTCTCAGTTCTTTTGACAGACTTGCATTTTAGGCAATCAATGCTGACTCAAGAATAATTCTATGTGAGTGAGCATGTTATCTATATGGCACACATGAACTAGCAAAAAATGGTAAGATAAAGGTAATTATAAGAGACAGCTTTAAACAGCTTAGAAGTCAGTTTCAGCCTACCTAGGGTTATCTTAACAAGAATACAAATCAAATTTGGTAATAAAAATAAATTGGACAGTTTTTTAAAATTGCCTGCCCTATCTAAATCATGAAATTTTAATTTCAACTTTACTATTGTATAGCTGTACAGAGGCAGTGAGTACCAGTTTTTAGAAGTCCCGGTACAGATACTACCATACAGTATAATAAAGTTCTTTAAAACCAGTCATAAACTTGGGTGGAATACCTGTATGGCCAATAATGAATTAAGTTCCAGTGGATAGATTGTGCAAATGTCAAACCAAATTTTAATGAGGCTTTAAGCACATACGTTATAGTCGTCATTTACTGCTATAATTGCCATGATGAAGTATGTACTTACAAAAATATTTTGAGGAACACTCCTATACTGTTCAAAATACCTGGGAACATATGCTCCATCATACATTTGTTTCATATATATAAAAAATAAAATAAAATACTTTAGAAATGAGCCACCGTACAGGATTTATTTACAGACAATTAAATATCACAATCTTTAAATCTTGCATTGATTTTTCTGACCTAGTGGACCTTATCTGAGCAGTTTACAGAGCAAACAAGATATATTGCTGGAGACCCTCTGATCATCCTCCAGGGGTATCAGGAATATATATCTCTATATAAAACAGCAGTCTATGAAAACAGATGTTATGTATGATATTGCCAGATAATATAGTACCCTATTGATACATGAAAATGTCTAAAGACAAAGAATTAGAGTCCAATAGTTTAAATATATTTTATTGTTTGTTAGATTATAACATTGATTGATCATCAAAAACTAGACAATTAATCTATAAAATAAATTGATGTAAAGATCTAAGTTGGACATCTGACAACTGATAAAGGTTTCTAATGCAAATAGCTTTTTCCCAAAAGCAAATTACAGAGAAATCAACAACTAAATTTATATATAGCTATATATCAACTGGAACTAAATTTATATATAGCTAATAAGTTATTAAACGTGTTTTATTTCAACCCATAAGCTTGTTTTCTTCTCAAAATAGGTACCAATATTCCATGATACGGTTTTCAAAGTTCTTATTGGTCGGCCTCAGATCACAATAAAATCATGATAATTAAATTGACAAGAAAGTAAACATTAAATTGGCATGATACAGATAGAGTGTGTAATTTATACTTTAAATTCACTTTTATTTAAACATTTACCTTTTTCTCTTTTCTTTGTTGAGATAATATTTACATATCCTACATTCCCATCAGAAAATCTTTCCATTGCAGTTAACCCCTGTTATTGAACCTGCTGCCTCCACCACACAATAGCAGGATCCCAAATGTTACCTCAAAGGAAACATCACCTAGTCACAGGATCACTAACCTCAATTTACCTACCAAGACACTTATTAATGTAATATATGGGGTGTTTCTTAAGGCACAACTTTCACTAATTATTAAATTAACCAATACGTTATTGTGAGCTTAATGTCAGACACAAATTTCAGTCAGAGGATAAGAACTGTATACTTACATTAATGCATAACCCTTTCTGCCTAGATGGTTAATTAATCAACCAATCAAAGCAAAGGAATTTCTGGCATATCAAGGATAGCTTTCCAACACCAACACATTTCTTCATGAGGGGAAGAAGTACTGTGGGCCACAAGCAGAATGTAATGGTACAAGAGAAGATAAGCAATCATGGGTTTTAATGCAGACTTAAGAAAGAAGAGCAACATAGACACAGAAGGTCCTGTGTGTGGAGGGCACTATGAAGGGTAGGAAATCTAAAGGTGCAGGGTACATTTTCTTTCAAGAGTTTGCTTAGGGCCCATGTAAACTATAATATTAACAGCAAAGTAAAGCTGTGCTTTGTGGGCAGAGTAGTCTAGGACAGGTGGAAGGCAGAGTAGTCTAGGACAGGTGGAAACAGAACAGTTGGATGGTGAGCAGTGACACTGAATTCGGATTTTGCCTCTACTGTTCCTTTAACCTCTTATATGCACATGACGATGCATTCTCATCAAGCACATCTCTCCTGCAGTGCTGATGATAAACCCAGGTTAAACATCCAGGGGGTCCCCTTCTGATCAGGATCAAGGGGATCCCCTCACTGCATGGGGAAAGGTGACAGCAGCTTCTTTCCTCATTGTTTTCTCTTCTGTATGTCTTTTGATGTCTCCACCAGTTGTCCATGGTTATTTCACAGCTATTATTTCATAGCTATGGAGTTAGAAAGGTTAGTGTAGGTTGTATGCATCCCTGAATAGTAGAGTCTTTAGGGAGCACTTGAAGCTTTCAAAACTAGGGGAGAGTCTTGTGGAGAGAGGCAGAGAGTTCCATAAGATTGGAGCCTGTCTAGAGAAGTCTTGTAAATGGGAATGTGAGGAGTTAAGAGAGGAGGAGAGTAGGAGATTGTGAGCAGAGCAAAGGGCACTGGAGGGAGAGCTTTTGAGGGTGTGGGAGACTGGTAGTTTCATAGTATGTTGAGAGCTGATTTAATTTCTGAGTTGAAGTTGTTAGTCAAGTGGCTGGCAAAATCTTAGGCTTAGAGAAAATGTAGTAGGAGGTGGGGGTGGGCGGAGAAGAGTATTGAACATGGAGAACAGATGTTTTGGGTTTGAAAAAAGAGTAGAGATAAGAGTAGAGAAGTAATTTTGCTTGTACAGATTAAGGGCAGACTAGTAATAGTTCAAGATGAACTTGTAGTGGGGAAGTCAGCTGAACTCCGAGATTTTCTCCAGTGTCACATCTGCATAGGTAGTGTTGCAGAGGAGTATGCCAGAGCTGTGGATGAGTGTATGATTTCCAAGCTATGGTAGGTGGGGTCAGATTGTTAAGGACCGATGTAAGGGTGGATTTATAGTGGCAGATAGATTCTTCAGGGCAGGAAAAGGAGGGGATGAAAGAGAGGTGAGGTTCAAGAAAGATAGCAAGTTGTTGCTGATCTAATGACTTAATGCTTCTTTGAAGTTTGGTGTGTGGGGTAGAAGGAGGGAGAGTTGTAGGGAGGGATGTAATGTTACAAGTGAGGAGATGATAGTCAGAAAGAGGAAAAGGGGAGTTTGGGGTATAGCTTGAGATAGTGATTAGATAGCTTAAAATCAGATCAATGGAGTGAGCATCTTTGTGAGTGGGAGAGTCAGTCCATTGTGACAGGCTGAAAGAGGAAGTGAGCTGCAGAAGTTGTTTTGCAGAGGAGGCAGTGGGATTGTCAACAGGGAGGTAGAAGTCGCCAAGAATGAGGACAGGGGTATCTGAGGAAAGGAAATAAGGTAGTCAGGCTGCAAAGTGAACTAGAAATAGAGTTGAGGAGCCCAGGGGGCGGGTATATAACTGCAATGCCTATAGAAAGGGGAGAGAATAATCTAATGATGTGTTTTTTTCAAAATAAGAAAATGTGAGGGAAAATAAGGGCTGTATTTGTTGAAAGGTGCAACAAGAGGAAAGTAAAATACCAACACCACCTCCTTGTCTATTATAAGACCTAGGAGTGTGGCTGAAGTGGAGACCCCATGTGACAGTGCAGCAGATGAAGATGTGTCTTAAGGAGAGAGCCAGGTTTCTGTGAGCCAGAAGGTTGAGAACATGGGAGATAAAGAGGTCATGGATAGAAGTGAGCTTGTTGCAAATAGAGCAGGAGTTCCAGAGTGCACAAGTGAAGGAGGGGGTGGCTTTAGATGCAAAAGGAATGAAAATAAGGCTACCAGAGTTTTGTTTTTGAAGTTTATTGAAAGGCACACATGGGTGTGCAAGGCAAGGAAGTTGTAGGGGACCAAGATTAGGGAAAATGTCACTTGCAGCTAGTATGAGCAAGAGGTCACTTCTCTCTACTTACCCTCCTTGATCTGCCTGCAGCCTTTGATACTGTTAACCACCATCTTTTGCTCCAAACCATCCAATCCTTCAGCATCTGCGACACAGCTCTCTTGTGGTTCTCTTCCTATCTATCTAACCATACATTTAGTGCAGCCTTCTCTGGAGCATTCTCTGTCCAGTTACCACTTTCTGTTGGGGTTCCTCAAGGCACTGTCCTCGGTCCCCTTCTCTTTTCAATCTACACATCATCATTAGATTCCTTAATAAAGTCCCACTGGTTTCAATACCATTTGTATGCCGATGATGACACCCAAATCTATCTCTCTGCACCAGAACTACCTCCTTCCTTACTAACCCGTATCAATAACTGTCTGTCTTTCTCATATCTCATATTGGATGTCCTCTTACTACCTTAAGCTAAATCTCTCCAAAACTGAACTCCTTATTTTTCCCCCTTCCTCCAAAATCTTCACCCCCCAACTTTCTATAACTGTTGATAATACCATCATTACCCCTACCGCGCATGTCTGATGTCTTGGGGTCACATTTGACCCAGACCTTTCCGTCATTCCTCACATTCAGTCCTTGGCTAAAGCCTTCCGCTTCCACCTTAAGCACATCTCTAAAATTAGACATTTCCTTACACAAGACACAACTAAGATTTTAATCCACTCTCTCATCCTTTCCCGCCTTGCAACTCTGTCCACTATGGTCTCCCCAGATGCTGCCTAGCTCCTTTACAATCCATAATGAATGACTCTGCCAGGCTCATCTTCCTTACATGTCGCTCTTCATCTGCTGCACCTCTCTGACAATCCCTTCTTTGGCTTCCTCTTGCCTCCAGGATTAAACACAAAATCCTCACTCTGACATACAGAGCCCTCAACTGCACTGCCCCCCCTACATTTTAGCTTCAAGCGCTCCCTAAAGACTCTACTATTCAGGGACGCATACAACCTACACTAACCTTTCCTAACTCCAATACTTTCCCCTTGAACCCCTTAGAATGTAAGCCTATGAGCCCAACTGTTTGTAGTTCGCTTTCATAAGAGCCGACTACAACAGTGCAACTCTCGGCAGGGCCCTCTACCCATTTGATCCCTGTAAATGTTATCTTGTATACTGCCTATGCTTATAGCACTGCGGAATCTGTTGGCGCTCTACAAATACCTGATAATAATAATAATAATAATAATAATAATAATAATAATAAAGAGGGAGAGTGACATGAGATGCAGATTTGCAGTAATTATACTGTTTTGGGATGGGGTGCAAGGGGGGTAGAGAGTCTTTAGGAATGTGTGAAGTTCATGAATACAAAAGTTAGGTGAGGTTAAGAGAGATGGGCTAATGAACCGTGCAGGTGGTAAGGGGGAAGGAGTAATTGAATAAAGTAGTTTGTTATAGGGACAAAAGGTAGCAGAAAGGAATATGAAGATTTTGAGCATTATTACAAACTAAGCAGATAATGAGCATTATTACAAACTAAGGCCTAGATTTGGAGTTTGGCGGCAGCCGTGAAAACCAGCGTTAGAGGCTCCTAACGCTGGTTTTAGGCTACCTCCGGTATTTGGAGTCACTCAAAAAAGGGTCTAACGCTCACTTTTCAGCCGCAACTTTTCCATACCGCAGATCCCCTTACGTCAATTGCGTATCCTATCTTTTCAATGGGATTTTTCTAACTCCGGTATTTAGAGTCGGGTCTGAAGTGAGCGTTAGAATTCTAACGACAGGGGGGGCGGAGCTAACCGCCGTGCAGAGTGGACGTCTCAGGCTAGAGCTCCTCTCAGCTTATCTTTATAAAACCTTTTTTTTAAGCCTATTTTTTCCTTAAAAATTACTTTTCTATTTTCTCTAGGTGCCCTGTCCTATACCCTTGACAGGCACCCTGTTTTGAGGCTTTCACAGAACTTTTTACCCCACTGTGAAGCGACAGGAGTTGAATCACCTACCTGCATTTAGCACATCCACCCGCCTGTGCTTGCTGACTGTACCGGAGGGTCGGGGCTCCGCTCCGGTACAAGCGACACTGACCTGGGACCTGCCGCATACGTTTAGAGGGGGCAGCGCAGTCGGAGGTGAGCGGGACGGAGCGCCGGGACCGGCACGCTCAGGCGTAGAGACTGCTGGCCACGTCTGGCCTCTCAGGAGGAGCCCGATCCGGCTGGCCTTGCCGGGAAATCTGCAGCGGGTACTTGGCGGCTGTCGCTGAAGAGGAGCTGACTTGGACCCCAGCCCTGCCTATCGGCCGCACAGAGGAGGAAAACGGCGGGAATAGCCGCCATCTTGCCGCCATCTTTCCTTGCTCCCACACGCTAGGTGGGGCCGGATAAAAAGAGGAGCCTGAGCAGGGCTATTACCCGGACCACCCCTTCTACCTTCATCAGGAGACACAGGGGCAGACCTTGCCTACACGGTAGGCCCTGCTGGAGCAGACATCGGACGAAATTTCAGCAGTGACAGGGTGAGTCACAGTTTTGCCACGCAACATTTTTGCTACACAGGGGGCCCTCTTGCTTTTTACCCCACATTGCCTATCTGAGATCACTGTTACGCATATCATCACTGTATGGGGTGCCTGCAGGCTTGCCTTCTTTTTTAATACAGTATCCCCTCATGGCGGTTTATATTGTCTGACAAACCATCACACACATCTGGCTGGTCTCAACCTCTAAAAAATATAATACCTATACCTAGCTCTATACTCTGATACTAGTCTAATTCCCCCCAGCATGAACTCAGCTTAAAGTCACCTCTTGGCCGTGGGGGTAGGCCTGCCTCCCAATTGGTATCTCTGAACTTGCTCAACAATTTGCCCTTTCTGCATTTAAGTGTGTTATCACTAAGGGAAGAACTCATATATCACGAATTACACCTGGAGTGGATCCCTTGGAGAAGGAGTTTCTCTGGCAAGCAAAGTTTATGTATCAGTTAACCCAGCTGCACCACAACAGCAACACTTTCTCACTCTCCTTAGCAGATTATCTAAATCTCTGTAACGGTAAAAACCAAACCCTTTCACTGACACAGAACTAGGATCCAAGGTTACAATTGCAAAGCTACACCCCAGGACACTCTCAAGTCCCTTTAAGCACAGTACCTTCTGGGTGGCAAACCTTGCTCTTAATTAATGCTGTTCTCATGGACTGAAGCCACTGTCATAGATTAGTGTCTTATTGTGCTGCTGCGTCAGCTTCTGTTTCTCTGCAGCCCAGCTCAGAGTGGAGTGTCTTATTGTATAGTATTTTTGTGCTGTGACCTTGCATAACTTACCTTTTTTCTTTAAACAGGACGTTTGGTACTTAACTTTTTGGGCCCCGGTTGCTCCTGCCCGTTCGCCGCACTTATGTAACTCTTTGACTAATAGCGAGAGCAAATTTGCCTCCCACCCTGTGCGCTGACCGGCAGAAATAACTGTTACAGGTACTCTGGGCATAGTTGCCCATCTGCGTGTTAATACCACTTTCTATCGCTGACCCCCCCCCTCTCGGACTCATCCTTTCCGGCCTGCTTACGTGGGCTGGTCACTACCACTTTCCTTTTCCCCTTCCTCCGGGTCGTATCCCCCCCTTCCCCGAGTCCGAGGGGCACACCCCCCCTTAAGAATTTTAGAGGCGCCTCACTACAGGTAAAAGGGTAATATTAATAAGACGCCCGCCTGGCCTCTTTCTCCACCTGAGTAGGCATCTTTTGATACATACAAAGCCACGTGGGGCAGCATGTTGCCCATAAACGCCGCTATGGGGAGATAGAGGTTACAGGTGGACGGCTAGCCCTACTCCGTTATGTAATACTATTGTGCATGTGTATTATCCTCTTTTTATTTTTATTAGCCTGTTGGGCCCTATAGCCCTCTCATTTACCCCCAATTCGGGCTCACTGGTTCAGCTAGAGGCTCCCTCTTCTCCTATGAAAATGCCACACAACGCCAGGAGACACTCGAAGCCGCCAGGTTCTGTGAAAAAAACAGTCCTGGATCATTTCACGCAACACTCCAAAGACCAGAATGAGGACTCCAATGAAGGCCTGAGTGAGTCTGAGTCTCTGGGGGATGGTTCCCAACCTGACCTCACGCCTCAAGCGAGATCACAACACCTAATAACGGAAGCAACACTTAAAAAAATGCTTGCAAACCAAACTATCTCCATAACCAAGGAAATCCAACGCAACCATGCTGAACTCCGTAAAGACATCTCTGAGATAGGTGACAGAGTAGACTCCCTGGAAAGAAAACAGGACGATCTTGCCACTGACCATACAAATTTATTATCCTACTCAGAATCTCTTGCGGATCAAATTAGCCAGCTGGAGTTCAAACTTGCCGATGTGGAGGATAGGGCACGCAGAAACAACATAAGGTTTAGAGGAATTCCTGAGGATATCCAACCGGCAGAGATTCAAAGCTTTCTGAAAGAACTCTTTAAAGAATTGCTGGGACCAATAGAGGGGCTGACTGACACCATGGAAAGGGCTCATAGAGCCCTACGCCCTAGAACAGTCTCCCAGGAGAAACCGAGAGATGTCATAGTCTGTTTCCACAGTTTTATCTTCAAGGACAGACTCATGCAGGCGGCCTTTCGGAAGCCGCAAACATCAGAAAGATTTAAAGACATACAACTGCTGCCCGATTTATCCGCACACACTCTGCAACACCGGAGATATTTTCAGCCAGTCACACAGATTCTTCGCAAGGAGAACATTAAGTATAGATGGGGTTACCCTACTAAACTAATAATCACAAGAGACAACAAATCAATCACCGTGACCTCTCTTTCTCAAGGGACTTCTCTCCTTGGCCAATGGGGTCTCATGCCAATAGACTCAAGGGGTCCTCCGGCTGTACAATCTAAGCTGAAAGTCACAGCTCCCGAATGGTCGGTTAAGGAACAAAGGCCTAAGAGGATGAGAACACAACAGCTTACCGATGAAACCCAACTAGAGTCTCCACCCTCCTGAACCTGAGCCTACTTCTGTTATATATTGCAGGTCTGATAGGATATAATATGCTTACCCCCACTCTCATTATCTTGTATTGATGTGTTAACAAGTAACGGAGTAGGAGCTATAGTATCCGAAAAATGTGTTTTCTTACTCACATATGCCCACTTGCTATTGTTTCATGTTAGACTTATGTGTTTTCAATGTCAAATGCTTCATGATGTTTCATGTTAGACCCTTATCCCCACTTAGTCTTACATAATGCGGACATGACACGATAGAATGTCCTCACCTCCGCTCCCTCTATGTTTTGCTGACACGCTGACGTGTCACTGAGCGAGGTTTGCATTAACTGTAAATATGTGTTTTACAACGTTCATCACACTCTGTCGTCTCATGTCAGCCCTCTGAGTTCACTCTGCTATATATTTCACAAGCACGATTCGACAAAATGCCCTTAATCCCAATATTCTCACTCTTTGTTGTTATTTTGCAGTGTCCTTACGCAGGGTCTATTATTTTAAGTTGGCATATGTGTGTAGATTGCTTATTGCATCCAATGTTTTCTATCAGGTTCCTGTGTTCATTTCAGTTCATTATGTTTTTGTCACGCCCTCTTTGGGGCCCACAGGTTTACATGTTATTGCACCTTGTTTTATTCTCCAATGTCTAGTTACTTAACTGGCGGAGTGGGGCTGGACCTCCCAGCTCTTCTCATACATTTGCCCTTAGCTCCCCCCCCCTACAGGTTAACCCACTCCAGGGTTCCACCTAGGTGGACTATTTCCACCTGTGTTGTCAGTACATCTCCACCTTACACTCTGAATAACCTTCTCCCCTCCCATCCCCTACATACCTCTTTCCAAGTCTTCAACCTAAGCCTCTCAGATATCCCTACTGCCCACCCACTCCCCTGAGCTAGCAGTGAACCATGTCCAGATTACGAGTATGCACACATAATTCCAGGGGCTTAAACTCTCCCTTCAAAAGGAGCCTACTCACTCGCATGCTTAACCACCACAACCCCGATATTGTGTTTCTGCAAGAAACACACTGGCTATTAGACGCTCCTCATAGATTTCATTCTCGCTCATACACGACCATAGAATGCTCCTCATTTACAAAAAAAGCTCGAGGGACTGCGGTCCTGATTCACAGGAGGGTAGCTTATGAGGAAATCGAGGTAATCAGAGACCCCCAGGCTAGATACACTATAGTAATCTGCAAGCTTGACCATGTCACGCACACCCTAGTTTCAATATACCTTCCCAATACCCAACAGCCTACTTGCCTCAGGAAAATTCTGAGATTAATTGATCACCACAAACAGGGCAGAGTTATAATAGCGGGGGACTACAACATGATCTGGGACACTAAACTAGACCGTAAGACGTTATCCCCAACCAAGACCACCCCCCAACTAACTCTCCTCTCCACACGCTTTAAATCAATCATGTCTGAATTTGGATATTTTGACATCTGGCGTTCATTACACGCTACAGACAGGGACTTCACCCACTTCTCCCAGGCACACAAAACCTATTCTAGGTTAGACCATATCTTCTGTTCGGCAACGACTCTAGACTCAGTACTCCAATCTAGTATCCCCCTCTGCTCATGGTCAGATCATGACCCGGTACTTGTAGATCTTCACACTAGTGACCCCTGTCTTCATAAAAGTAGGTGGTCCCTCCCACGCAATATCCTAGCAGACACCCCCTTTAGGGAAGAACTACGCAGAGATCTCATAGCACTTATTCAAGTTAATGACAATGGTCAGACATCTGATGATACCCTCTGGGGCGCCATCAAGGCGGTTTCCAGAGGTTATATCATCCGCAGGCAAGCTCGCCTTAGGAAACTGGCTGGACTTTCCTTAGCCCAAGCCCACTGCAAACTTCGGTTGCTTGAATCCTCCAACAGAGCTAACGTCTCTGAAGTACTGACCTCCCAGATCTCAGCCGTACGTGCGCATATCAATCACTTAGAGTTGAGGCGCACCCAAGAGAACCTTACAAAACTTAAGCAATTATTTTATTATAAAGGCAATAGGGCCGACACTCTGTTAGCACACAAATTGCGTCAGCGGAATAGTTCTTCCCGCATACACCAAATCTTTCACAATAACAAGACTCATAAACTCCCCTCACAGATAGGGGACTGCTTCTCAGACTACTATTCTAAACTCTACAACCTTGAGGGCAACGAAGTTAAAGCCCCTGCCTCCACACAACAGATTAAAACATTTCTAGAGTCTCTAAACTTACCGTCCCTGACTACGGAACAACAAGAGTCTCTGTCCAACCCATTTACCCAGCTGGAAATCAAGCAGGTCATCCAGCGTCTCAAACCTCTTAAGGCCCCTGGCCCAGATGGGTTCCCCGCACAGTTCTACAAAACTTATAGTCAAGAACTAATCCCGCTTCTCCTTAGATTTTTTAATACTGCTAGGCAAGAGGGAAGTTTCAATCGAGAATTCTTGAAGGCTGAAATTATCATGATCCCCAAACCAAATAAAGACCCCTCCTACTGCCCCAATTATAGGCCCATCTCACGTATTAATGTTGATATAAAAATTTATTCCAAACTTCTTGCTAATAGAATATGCAAACTTCTGCCCACCCTAGTTAACCCAGATCAGGTGGGATTTGTACTTAATCGTGAAGGCCCGGATAACACTAGACGTCTTATCAATATTACCTGCGAATCGACGAGAATGAACAAGCCCTTCTCGGTTATCTCTCTGGATGCCGAGAAGGCTTTTGATAGGGTCAGATGGAGTTACCTGTGGGAGACTCTTGTCGCCTTTAAATTTCCATCTGACATTCGCCTCGCTATCCAAGCTTTATACTCTAACCCCACGGCAACGGTTAGGGGGGTAGGGTTCCACTCGTCTTCATTCCCCATTTTTAACGGCACGAGGCAGGGCTGCCCACTCTCTCCGCTCCTGTTTGCACTGGCAATCGAGCCGCTAGCGGAAACAATACGTACTGATAGGGACATAGTAGGAATCACACTTTCTGGCTCCAAACACAACATCGCCTTGTTTGCGGATGATGTGACTGTGTTTTCTGCAGACCCGCTCCGCACAATCCCTAGACTTCTGAAGATCCTTGAGGTCTTTGGCTCCCTTTCCTTCTACAAGTTAAACACCCCCAAAACGGAAATTTACTTGTGGGGTTTCCCCCAAGAATATGTCACAGCCCTCCAAAGACAGTTTGACTTTAAATGGTCTAACAAAGGGATTACTCACCTTGGAGTTCATATCTCTAATGATTTGAAACAGATGGTTAAGGATAACTATTTACCCCTTTTGGCGGACTTGAGAGCACTAAAACATGTTTGGGATCATAAGAACATCTCTTGGATGGGCCGCATAGCGTCCCTTAAGATGTCGTTCCTCCCTCGGCTCACCTATATTTTCAGATGCCTCCCAATCAGAATTCCCACTCACCTTTTGCTGCAGTTTCAAAGTGAGTGCACAAAATTTATTTGGCAAAACAAAACTCCTAGAATAGCCCATGGAATTCTGCAGTTCCCTGTCCAGCTTGGGGGTCTGGCCTCCCCATCCATAATAAAATACTACGAGGGTGCTATGCTTATGCACATTTCCCAGTGGGGAGTGCTTCACTCACAAGACAGGTGGAGAGACATTGAGCAAGCCTCTTTACCGTTCGATATATACCTAAAAGACCTCATCTGGACTCCGGTCCATAGCCGCAGAACCCTACAGTTACATAACTATGTAGTTTTGGAATGCCTGGCAATATGGGATAAGCTCCGGCACCGTAAACTAATCGCACCGCACCCCTCCCCGATTACCTCCATCCCAGGCCTCTTTACAGGTCTAGCAGAAACACACCCCAATACGTGGGCTAGGCTGGGTGTAAAACTTGTTTCAGACTTTTGGTCAGAGACTAACGAGGATGGATATCTTTCGTTGTCTAAAGACAGGCCAGGCGAAGACATCCCACCCTACCTCGTTTTCGAGCTTACTAGGATCAAAAGTTTCCTCTCTAGTTGGGGTTTCTTTCCCTCTGCTCCACGTCAGCTTACCCCATGGGAGACTGTTTGGAAAAGAGGACGTAGACTCCACAAACCTCTTTCAAGACATTATAGTCTGCTGGACGGTACTGTGCCCCCAGACCTGGCCCCACACTTACGTAAGTGGGACACTATCCTTCACTCTCGATTCCCGGCAGATGCCTGGCAGAGGTCCCTCACCTTAACCAAAAAATCATTACATTGTGTGACAATGTTCGAAACCTACTATAAAGTTATCTCCCAATGGTATTTGGTCCCCGCTCGGCTATCTAAGATGTTTTCGACATCTTCTCCGCAATGCTGGAGAGAATGTGGCTCTCACGGAAATATGCTTCACATATGGTGGGAATGCCCTAAGTTGATTCCCCTGTGGAATATCTGCTTCCGTACTCTGTCTGCTCTAGGGATCCAGCTACCAAAAATCCCTGCCACAGCACTCTTGCACCTAAACCTGCAGGCCCTTCCTAAACACCAGCAGATTCTCTGCGTTTACCTCCTGTCATCAGTTAAAACCAATATTGCCAGGCACTGGAAAAAAATATCCCCCCCCTGTTGGCCCGATATTCTCAAAACAATGGCTTACTTACACGCCATGGAAAAGAACATATTCTACAGTCTGGACAAAAGTGACCTTTTTGACTTGGTTTGGGCAGACTGGACAGACACACACGATACCACATGGCTCCCCCAGGTTAGAGTTTAAGAACCCTCGTTCCACGCGCCCTAGGCGATCCCCAGCAGTATCCCCCCCCCCTCCCCCCCCCCCCCCTCTCCCATCCTTACAGATGAACCCTTCCCCCACCCCCCCCCCCATCCTCTTATCCTTCTTTGACAGCTGTTTGGAAATGTACTGACTCTATCTTTGAAACTCGAATGCCCGAGTTATAATTTTTCCTTGATACTCTTCTACATGTTTTGCACTGAAATTTGCAGGGGTCCTGCGAGTCCCCATTTATTGTTATATATTGTTAAAAAAAAAATTAATAAAAACTATTTGAAAATAAAAAAAAGAATTCTAACGACAAAACTCCAGCCGCAGAAAAAAGTCAGGAGTTAAGAGCTTTCTGGGCTAACGCCGGTTCATAAAGCTCTTAACTACTGTGCTCTAAAGTACACTAACACCCATAAACTACCTATATACCCCTAAACCGAGGTCCCCCCACATCGCCGCCACTCAATTAAATTTTTTAACCCCTAATCTGCCGACCGCCACCTACATTATACTTATGTACCCCTAATCTGCTGCCCCTAACACCGCCGACCCCTATATTATATTTATTAACCCCTAACCTGCCCCCCACAACGTCGCCGCCAGCTACCTACAATAATTAACCCCTAATCTGCCGACCGCAAAGCGCCGCTACTTAAGTTCCTATTTAAAGCTAAATACTTACCTGTAAAATAAATCCTAATATAGCTACAATATAAATTATAATTATATTATAGCTATTTTAGGATTAATATTTATTTTACAGGTAACTTTGTATTTATTTTAACCAGGTACAATAGCTATTAAATAGTTAACTATTTAATAGCTAAAATAGTTAAAATAATTACAAAATTACCTGTAAAATAAATCCTAACCTAAGTTACAATTAAACCTAACACTATACTATCATTACATTAATTAAATACAATACCTACAAATAACTACAATTAAACCTAACACTACACTATCAATACATTAATTAAATACAATACCTACAAATAACTACAATGAAATAAACTAACTAAAGTACAAAAAATAAAAAAGAACTGTTACAAAAAATAAAAAAATATTTACAAACATAAGGAAAATCTTACAACAATTTTAAACTAATTACACCTACTCTAAGCCCCCTAATAAAATAACAAAGCCCCCCCCCAAAAAAATGCCCTACCCTATTCTAAATTACTAAAGTTCAAAGCTCTTTTACCTTACCAGCCCTGAACAGGGCCCTTTGCGGGGCATGCCCCAAAAAGTTCAGCTCTTTTGCCTGTAAAAAAAAACATACAATACCCCCCCCCAACATTACAACCCACCACCCACATACCCCTAACCAATCAGAATCAAGGTCAATCCGATTGGCTGATCCAATCAGCCAATCAGATTGAGCTCGCATTCTATTGGCTGATCGGAACAGCCAATAGAATGCAAGCTCAATCTGATAGGCTGATTGGATCAGCCAATCGGATTGAACTTGATTCTGATTGGCTGATTCCATCAGCCAATCAGAATATTCCTACCTTAATTCCGATTGGCTGATAGAATCCTATCAGCCAATCGGAATTCGAGGGATGCCATCTTGGATGAGGTCCCTTAAAGGAACCGTCGTTCTTCAGTTGGACGTCGCCGGATGAAGATGGGTCCGCGGTGGAGGTCTTCAGGATGGAGCCGGTCCTCATCGGATGAAGATAGAAGATGCCGCTTGGAAGATGATGGTTGCCGGTCCGGATCTACTCTTCTTCCCGGATAGGATGAAGACTTTGGAGCCTCTTCTGGACCTCTTCAGCCACCGGATGATGGATCGCCAGCCCCTGCTTGGGTTGGATGAAGATTTTGGAGCCAGGACCGATCGGTGATACCCGGTGACGTGAAGACAAGGTAGGATGATCTTCAGGGGCTTAGTGTTAGGTTTATTTAAGGGGGGGTTGGGTTAGATTAGGGGTATGTGGGTGGTGGGTTGTAATGTTGGGGGGGGGTATTGTATGTTTTTTTTTACAGGCAAAAGAGCTGAACTTCTTAGGGCATGCCCCGCAAAGGGCACTGTTCAGGGCTGGTAAGGTAAAAGAGCTTTGAACTTTAGTAATTTAGAATAGGGTAGGGCATTTTTTATTTTGGGGGGCTTTGTTATTTTATTACGGGGCTTAGAGTAGGTGTAATTAGTTTAAAATTGTTGTAAGATTTTCCTTATGTTTGTAAATATTTTTTTATTTTTTGTAACTTAGTTCTTTTTTATTTTTTGTACTTTAGTTAGTTTATTTCATTGTAGTTATTTGTAGATATTGTATTTAATTAATGTATTGATAGTGTAGTGTTAGGTTTAATTGTAGGTAATTGTAGATATTTTATTTAATTAATTTAATGATAGTGTAGTGTTAGGTTTAATTGTAACTTAGGTTAGGATTTATTTTACAGGTAATTTTGTTATTATTTTAACTAGGTAACTATTAAATAGTTATTAACTATTTAATAGCTATTGTACCTGGTTAAAATAATTACAAAGTTACCTGTAAAATAAATATTAATCCTAAAATAGCTATAATATAATTATAATTTATAGTGTAGCTATATTAGGGTTTATTTTACAGGTAAGTATTTAGCTTTAAATAGGAATAATTTATTTAATAAGAGATAATTAATTTCGTTAGATGTAAATTATATTTAACTTAGGGGGGTGTTAGTGTTAGGGTTAGACTTAGCTTTAGGGGTTAATACATTTATTAGAATAGCGGTGAGCTCCAGTCGGCAGATTAGGGGTTAATAATTGAAGTTAGGTGTCGGCGATGTTAGGGAGGGCAGATTAGGGGTTAATACTATTTATTATAGGGTTAGTGAGGCGGATTAGGGGTTAATAACTTTATTATAGTAGCGCTCAGGTCCGGTCGGCAGATTAGGGGTTAATAAGTGTAGGCAGGTGGAGGCGACATTGTGGGGGGCAGATTAGGGGTTAATAAATATAATATAGGGGTCGGCGGTGTTAGGGGCAGCAGATTAGGGGTACATAGGGATAATGTAAGTAGCGGTGGTTTACGGAGCGGCAGATTAGGGGTTAATAATAATATGCAGGGGTCAGCGATAGCGGGGGCGGCAGATTAGGGGTTAATAAGTGTAAGGTTAGGGGTGTTTAGACTCGGGGTACATGTTAGAGTGTTAGGTGCAGAGGTAGGAAGTGTTTCCCCATAGCAAACAATGGGGCTGCGTTAGGAGCTGAACGCGGCTTTTTTGCAGGTGTTAGGTTTTTTTTCAGCTCAAACAGCCCCATTGTTTCCTATGGGGGAATCGTGCACGAGCACGTTTTTGAGGCTGGCCGCGTCCGTAAGCAACTCTGGTATCGAGAGTTGAAGTTTCGTTAAATATGCTCTACGCTCCTTTTTTGGAGCCTAACGCAGCCTTTATGTGGACTCTCAATACCAGAGTTATTTTTATGGTGCGGCCAGAAAAAAGCCAGCGTTAGCTACGCGGGTCGTTACCGACAAAACTTTAAATCTAGCCGTAAGCAAACAGTGGATAAAACACAGTATTACAACCAGACTTGTCTTATCCCTTGTCCAATTCTTGTTGAATTCTTGTATAATTCTTTTGCCCAATTCTTAATGCCTCACTTATAAATGTTCACTTAATTCTTGTATAATTCTTTTGCTCAATTCTTAGTGCCTCACTTATAAATGGTCACTTAAAGGGACAGTCTATAATATAATTTTTATTGTTTTAAAAGATACAAAATCCCTTTATTACCCATTCCCCAGTTTTGCATAACCAACACAGTTATATTAATATACTTTTAACCTTTGTGATTACCTTGTATCTAAGAACCTTCTGACAACCCCCTGATCGCATGACTGACTATTATCTATTGACTTGCATTTAGCATTGTGTTGTGCTAAATCTTAAATAACTTTCTGTGCCTGAACACAGTGTTATATATATGGCCCACATGAACTATTAAGTCTTTTGTTGTGAAAAGCAATTTAACAAACATGTGATTAGAGGAAGCCCTCAAGGGCTTAGAAATTAGCATATGAGCCTACCTAGGTTTATTTTCAACTAAGAATACCAAGAGAAAAAAAAGCAAATTTGATGATAAAAGTAAATTGGAAAGTTGATAAAAAAATTACATGTCCTATCTGAATAATGAAAGTTTACCCCAGAGCAGTGTTAAATTTATAGGAGAGAGCATTCAACTGATTCCGTTACCAGCTAACTAATTAACCCCTTCACTGCCGGGAATATCAGAAGTGTGATGCACAGCTGCAATTAGCAGCCTTCTAATTGCTAAAAACTAATAGCAAAGCCATGCATGTCTGCTATTTCTGAACAAAGGGGACCCCAGAGAGGCTTTTACAACCATTTTTCTTATAAGTGCAGTAGTTGTGTGTAAATAATTTTAGTGAGAAAACCAAAGTTTGTGAAAAAGTTAACAATTTTTTCAATATGATTGCATTAGGCGGTGAAATAGGGGCATGAAATATGCCAAAATGCTTCAGATCGAACATACAATTGTAAATGACGTTCTATATTTCTTCTATTATCAAATGTGCTTCATTATCTTGTTATCCTTTGTTGAAGAAGCAACAATACACTATTAAATGCTAGCTGAGCACACTGGGCCATTTAATCACAAGAGGCATATTTGTGCAGCCACCAATCAGCAGTTAGCTCCCAGTAGTGCAATGCTGCTCCAGAACTTGCCTAAGTATGCTTTTCAACAAAGGATACCAAAAGGACAAAGCAAGTAATTTGGAAGGTTGTTTACAATTGCATGTTTTATATGAATCCGGAAAGTTTAATGTTGAGTTTATTGGCCCTTTAACTTAATTCTTAAAAAACTAAAGTGGTTATAAAAGAAAATTGTTTTTTATTATTGACATGCAATATTGGCATAATTGTAATCCATACCATGGTTTTGTACCATTTTGGTAATGTAACACAATATATACATACAAACTATAATTACATTATTATGTGGTTGTTGTTACTGTAAAATAGTTTGGTTTCTCTCCTGCTGTGTTATTTTGCATGAAGAAGTCAGCTCCAACTCGGGAATGTACCAAAGACACCAGGCAAAAGTAGAATGAAAAATATGTATTAACAGTTTATTGGACTCGATTTACTAAGAATTGTAGGTCTGTGCATCAAAAAAAACACACACTCTTCCTTCAGTGATTAAGATCCATTTTAGTGCCTCTAGGCCTATACATACAACTTTCCTCAGGGACAATCTACAAATTTTCCCTGAGGAAACTGTGTCTTAGAGATACTAAAACTTTGAATACTACGAGCCTTTAATACACATTTTTCCTTCTACAATTCCCTAGTGTGCCTTGCATCTTGTCTCTGCTGATTTCTATTTTTGCACTTCCCTATATTTACCTACGAGGGCACCTGTGGCTTAGAAGAAGGAAGTCAGATAAATTCTGACATTTTGTGCTCTACTTTTTAGTCTATAACGAAAATACCATGATGGGGAAACAAAAAAAATATTTACTCCTCATGCATCATATCCAAAACAATTTGTTAAAGCGAAAGAAATAAATGTGAATGCTGTCTGTAATAATGTAGTAAGGGATCATAAATAACCAGTGTCAAGATATACTACTAAACAAATAATTAAAGGCAAGAGAAAAATGGAAACAGAAAATGCATTTATAAATCATATAATTAAATAAAACAAGGTCAGTTTTAACAAAGTCAAGAGATTTTTTTGGGCCTCATTTTTAAAAACTCGCTGGAACGAAGAGAAATCATCTATTTGTTTATTGAGCTTTATATTGTAATGTAGGTCTCTCCCCTTCTCATAAAGAAAATAAAGCAACTCCCCATAATGAGATACAGAGGTCTCAAGGTAAAAAAATGCCTTTAGAGTATTTGCTGAAGGACCCTGTATTAGTGACAAGGTTTATTGTAGAATCTTGCAGACCAGATAGAGAATGAGGCCCTTAGACACAGGGTACTACATCAAAACCCTGTAGCTTTCTAAATACACACACACACAAACATTCCCCTACGTTGCGTCAAAAAAGCAAAAATACCACTAAATACACCCCCCCCCCCCCGCTTAATCTCCATCTTTATTATACTTTAATCTCCAAGATCAGAGATGCCATGTGAGGTTTAGGAACAAACCCATTCCCTCGAAGCTATAACTGCACGAGGGAAATGAAAGAAAAGATGAAAAATTTGATCCAAATCAAAGACAAGGGGCTGATTTATTACAGTGCAGACGGACATGATACTATGTAGCGTATCATGTCCACCGCACATCTATAATTTTTGCTATATCAAAGTAATTAAAACTTTTTAACCCAAGGGAAATTAAAAAAAAGTGAGGTTATCAACCATTAAGATTAATTTACTTATAAGGTAGAACTGTTAACATATGACAGAAGTATCATCTAACCATTATAAAAATGAGACGTTGTCAACCTTTAATTGAGTATAAAATAACAAGAGAAACATTTAGACAACATGCCAATCACCTTTAAAACCATAACACAACACATAATTAGACATAGGTCTAATACAGAAAACTAATAAGAAATGAGCAATATAGAAAAGAAAGTAGGGGGGATAGTTATCAAGCCGTCAACCTCAAATACGCTGGGATTCCGCAGCGTATTTGTGGCGAGGCTGACACAGATCGATTCTTACGTCACTCCAGATGTTCCGCACACAAGTGCGGCACAATCTGACTACTTTTGCTAGTTATCAAAAAACTAGCAGGTACGCTCGGCACTTTTCCGGCCCAGCGTACCTGGTTTTCAATCCTGGAGGCGGCGGATCCCATAGGAATCAATGGGAGTCTGACCATAGCGAAAGTTCATGTTCGCTGCTGCCAGACATCCCATTGATTCCTATGGGAGCTGTCTACACCTAACAGCCTAACATGTACCCCGAGTCTATACACCCCTAATCTGCCCCCCCCTACACCGCCGCAACTAAATAAATGTATTACCCCCTAAACCGCTGCTCCCGGAGCCCACCGCAAGCTATAATAAATATGTTAACCCCTAAACCGCCGCTCCCTGACCCCACCGCAACTATAATATATGTATTAACCCCTAAACCGCCGCTCCCTGACCCCGCCGCAACTATAATATATGTATTAACCCCTAAACCTAAGTCTAACACTAACCCTAACACCCCCCAACTTAAATATTAATTAAATAAATCTAAATAATATTTCTATTATTAACTAAATTAAACCTATTTAAAACTAAATACCTTTAAAATAAACCCTAATATAGCTACAATATAAATAATAATTATATTGTAGCTATCTTAGGATTTATATTTATTTTACAGGCAAAATTAAATTTATTTTAACTAGGTACAATAGCTATTAAATAGTTATTAACTATTTAATAGCTACCGAGCTAACATAAAGAGAAATTTACCTGTAAAATAAAAACTAACCTAAGTTACAATTACACCTAACACTACACTATACTTTAATAAATTATTTCTATTTAAAACTAAATACTTACCTGTAAAATAAACCCTAAGATAACTACAAAGTAATTAATAATTACATTGTAGCTATTTTAGGATTTATATTTATTTTACAGGTAACTTTGTATTTATTTTAGCAAGTTAGAATAGTTATTAAATAGTTATTAACTATTTAATAACTACCTAGCTAAAAGAAATACAAAATTACCTGTAAAATAAATCCTAACCTAAGTTACAATTAAACCTAACACTACACTATCATTACATTAATTAAATAAATTAAATACAAATAACTACAATTAAATACAATTATATAAACTAACTAAAGTACAAAAAATAAAAAAGCTAAGTTAAAAAAAATAAAAAAAATAAGTTACAAACATTTAAAAAATATTACAACAATTTTAAGCTAATTACACCTAATTTAAGCCCCCTAATAAAATAACAAAGCCCCCCAAAATAAAAAAATGCCCTACCCTATTCTACATTAAAAAAGTTAAAAGCGGGGGGCAGAGCTGGCCAGCAACAGAGATGGTCGCATGATCAGGGAGCTCTGCGCAAACAATATTCAAGTTAACCCTATTCACATTAAGAATCCGAAAAAATAACTACATGGAAGGGTGACACTGCAGGAAGGAACCCCGAGAACGCTGCAAGCAACCATCTGGGAAACTGAATGATTTGTGCAAAGCAGAGCAGTTACATCGGAGCTGATCGCCACACACTGAGGCACCATTTTGGATTGCTAACACAGTCAGCAAGATTGCCCATTGAAACTAAAGACGACTTCTAAACCCTGAGCTTATGTTGTAATATACTGCCTGCTGTGTGTTGTAGTGCTTGCTAACATGAATGCACAAATAACCTTTGATGCAGTAAGGGATCTGCTGGAAGATCATGCACGGGGGCTATGTGAGAGGCTGGACGCTTTGCTCTACACGATCCGATCGGCACGTATGCGTGGTAATGAGATTGAGGGGGACCATAAAGGAGTACAGAAATCGCAGAATACTGAAGCATCCCCAGCCTTTCAAGAGAACCCTTCTTTATTGCCACCATCGGACACGAGCCCCAGGGCAGAGATTCTATTGTGTGGGATATATTTGCCCCTGCCAACTGAGTATATAGGTGCAACTAAGAATCACTGGGCGGATCATATGAAGAGGCAAGCACCGCACTGTGACCTGATGCCAGCACACTCTCAGGAACGCTTCCCCATGTTACCGCAACCTACTGCTCCACTACAGAGGGTCCATGTGAGTACACAACAGAACTCAGTACTAGGGTGGGGTACTGTGCACTTGTCTCGACAGGGTTGGGAGGAAAGCTGGCATATTCTGCTCATATATCAAGCTGCATAAGTGTGCTGTCACTCCTCTTGTGGCCCCCGGTCCGGCATTGGGTGAATGTGGTGACCTATTCACAGTGATGGACCTGCATTAGCAGAAGGCCACATGGCCAAGATACTTTGCTGGACTCTCAAGTGACTTTATTACAGATATAACCGAGGAACCTGCATCCATGAAGACCAACGTCTAAAAATGTGGGGATTTGTACCCTCCTGCTGTGCTACTAAGTGTAGAACTAATGGGGACATATTGGCAAAAGATGTAAATACTACCTAAACATACCGGTGTCTGTTATATATATGCCTGCTCTGCACTATACTCTCCCGCACTACTAATTGGTGTTGAGGACAAATACCTGAGTGCACCTTTCTCCTTGGCTAGCCCCGGGCAATGCATAACTGTACAAAATATATTATAGGGTATATATTGGTTTGTGTGTTGGTTTCGTGGGGTTGATTGGATCTCTGCTTTATAAATGCAACTCAGAGATGTAGCACTGTTAACAGCTAATCTGGTTACACGAATACACAGTGGGTTTCCTGCACTCGGCTCCCTAATCAAACAGCCTATGGAGAGTGTGGCCAGCTCTCTTTATGCTGCCTAGGGCTGGAAGGAAAGGAATTTGAGTGTGGGAGCTGGTATTGCCTAATATGTTCTAAACAGTAGATTGATATATTGCTGCTACCCCAATCTTAAGTCCCTGATAGTAAATTCAGAAGGCATTTTTCCTCACTATAGTGCACTATACCAGACAATAAGTTAGTACTGTCATTTAGTTTCCTACACATAACGGTTTGTTTTATTCATACACTTTTCTATAACTACCAACATGCATCACATATAGAACACCGCTCAGCACGTGAACACCTGGAAACTGGCCACATCTGAAATTCCTTGGGTACTCTCTTAGTAATACCAGAGCCTATTTAATTGTTGGTTATAGTATCCAGCAGTAATAATAGGGTATATGGTTGCTGGCCTATCTCCCCCCCCCACCACTCTGGTGAGGTAGGGATGAATACTTTCTCCTCCCCACCCCCCTTTGGCAGAGTTGAGCAGTCTCTGCTTAATCCGAAGTGTCATTGTTGAGTTTTTCCCCTACAATCATAAGAAAAGGCTCTTTCTTCCTTGTTTTTCATAATCGAGTTTTCTGATAATTATCAAAAATAATAAGTTAACTGATGTCTATGTTTTTATAAAAGTTCAATATAAATGTTGAGTTATGGTTGTAGTGGCACCTGAGCTCTATTTTGGTAAATTACTGTTTTTCCCTTACAGAGAAACTCTGATGCCCCTTTTGCATTTTTTGATTGTGGATGTATCTTTAACCCAGAGTTTGCCTCTACCACATGCCATGTTACTTACATAGGCATAAGGTAAGCTTATTGCATGATGATTTTACCAGCATATGATGAGGACTTTCTGAACTCCTGGAAGATGTCTTCAGTTTGATTTAGTTGCCAGGTCCCATGAGGGGATCTCTATTTTATCGAGGACACTAGAGTGCTTAATTCTTATAAAAAGAGGCATTGATGAAGGGTGATATTCTGTCATAATTTACACTTTACTATGTGATGTATAGTTGTACTAGACTAGTGTCCTGTATCATTGTTCTGGAGATGTTACCCTTCATTTCTTTTGATTGCTGTATCTGTTTGTTTGCCTTAATAAATATATTTAAAAAAATAAAATAAAAAAAAAATAAATGGTTTTAATATTATAGAGATGTTCACTAAACCTTTTAGATGTTTTCCCCTTTGTGCGACCAATGTAAATATGGTCACACTTGCAGGACAGGAGATATACTGTGTACGTTGTTTGACAATTGCATCTATGTTTCATGTTAAATGACTCAGAGCCATTATGATTAAAAAAGATATCACCCTTTCTAACGAAAGGACACATAAAAAAAAAAAAAAAGTTCAAAGCTCTTTTACCTTACCAGCCCTTAAAAGGGCCTTTTGTGGGGCATGCCCCAAAGAAAACTGCTCTTTTGCCTGTAAAAGAAAAATACAACCCCCCCCCCAACATTAAAACCCACCACCCACATACCCCTAATCTAACCCAAACCCCCCTTAAAAAAACCTAACACTACCCCCCTGAAGATCATCCTACCTTGAGTTGTCTTCAGCCAGCCGACCCACCGATGGAACCGAAGAGGAGATCCGGAGCGGCAGAAGTGATCCTCCAAGGGGCGCTGAAGAAGTCTTCCATCTGATGAAGTCATCATCCAGGCGGCGCTGAAGAAGTCTTCCATCCAGGCGATGTCATCTTCCAAGCGGCGCTGTAGAAGTCTTCCATCCGGGCGATGTCATCTTCCAAGCGGCGTCTTCAATCTTCTTTCTCCAGGATCCATCTTCATCCCGCCGACGCGGAACATCCTTCTTCCCTGACGGACTAACGACGAATAAAGGCTCCTTTAAGGGACGTCATCCAAGATGGTGTCCCTTCAATTCCGATTGGCTGATAGGATTCTATCAGCCAATCGGAATTAAGGTAGGAAAAATCTGATTGGCTGATTGAATCAGTCAATCAGATTGAAGTTCAATCCGATTGGCTGATCCAATCAGCCAATCAGATTGAGCTCGCATTCTATTGGCTGTTCCAATCAGCCAATAGAATGCAAGCTCAATCTGATTGGCTGATTCAATCAGCCAATCAGATTTTTCCTACCTTAATTCCGATTGGCTGATAGAATCCTATCAGCCAATCAGAATTGAAGGGACGCCATCTTGGATGACGTCCCTTAAAGGAGCCTTCATTCGTCGTTAGTCCGTCGGGGAAGAAGGATGTTCCGCGTCGGCGGGATGAAGATGGATCCTGAAGAAAGAAGATTGAAGAGCCCGCTTGGAAGATGACATCGCCCGGATGGAAGACTTCTTCAGCGCCGCTTGGAAGATGACATCGCCTGGATGGAAGACTTCTTCAGCGCCGCCTGGATGATGACTTCATTGGATGGAAGACTTCTTCAGCGCCCCTTGGAGGATCACTTCTGCCGCTCCGGATCTCCTCTTCGGTTCCATCGGTGGGTAGGCTGGCTGAAGACAACTCAAGGTAGGATGATCTTCATGGGGGTAGTGTTAGGTTTTTTTAAGGGGGGTTTGGGTTAGATTAGGGGTATGTGGGTGGTGGTTTTAATGTTGGGGGGGGTTGTATTTTTCTTTTACAGGCAAAAGAGCAGTTTTCTTTGGGGCATGCTCCGCAAAAGGCCCTTTTAAGGGCTGGTAAGTTAAAAGAGCTTTGAACTTTTTAATGTAGAATAGGGTAGGGCATTTTTTTTATTTTGGGGGGCTTTGTTATTTTATTAGGGGGCTTAGATTAGGTGTAATTAGCTTAAAATTGTTGTAATATTTTTTAAATGTTTGTAACTTATTTTTTTTATTTTTTGTAACTTAATCTTTTTTATTTTTTGTACTTTAGTTAGTTTATGTAATTGTATTTAATTGTAGTTATTTGTATTTAATTTATTTAATTAATGTAATGATAGTGTAGTGTTAGGTTTAATTGTAACTTAGGTTAGGATTTATTTTACAGGTAATTTTGTATTTCTTTTAGCTAGGTAGTTATTAAATAGTTAATAACTATTTAATAACTATTCTAACTTGCTAAAAAAAATACAAAGTTACCTGTAAAATAAATATAAATCCTAAAATAGCTACAATGTAATTATTAATTACATTGTAGCTATCTTAGGGTTTATTTTACAGGTAAGTATTTCATTTTAAATAGAAATAATTTATTAAAGTATAGCGTGGTGTTAGGTGTAATTGTAACTTAGGTTAGGATTTATTTTACAGGTAAATTTCTCTTTATTTTAGCTAGGTAAGCTATTAAATAGTTAATAACTATGTAATAGCTATTGTACCTAGTTAAAATAAATTGAAAGTTACCTGTAAAATAAAAATAATTCCTAAGATAGCTACAATATAATTATTATTTATATTGTAGCTATATTAGGGTTTATTTTATAGGTAAGTATTTAGTTTTAAATAGGATTAATTTAGTTAATAATAGAAATATTATTTAGATTTATTTAATTAATATTTAAGTTGGGGGGTGTTAGGGTAAGACTTAGGTTTAGGGGTTAATAATTTTATTACAGTGGCGGTGGTGTAGGGGGGGCAGGATAGGGGTTAATAAATTTATTATAGGTGGCGAAGGTGTAGGTGGGGGCAGGATAGGGGTTAATAAATTTATTATAGGTGGCGGCGGTGTAGGGTGGGGCAGGATAGGGGTTAATAAATTTATTATAGGTGGCGACGGTGTAAGGGGGCAGATTAGGGGTTAATAAGTTTAATATAGGTTGCGGCGGGGTCCGGGAGCGACGGTTTAGGGGTTAAACTATTTATTTAGTTGCGGCAAGGTGCGGGATCAGCAGGATAGGGGTTAATAACTTTATTATAGGTAGCGAAGGTATGGGGGGCAGGATAGGGGTTACTAGATATAATGTAGGTGGCAGCGGTGTCCAGGAGCGGCGGTTTAGGGGTTAATACATTTATAAGAGTTGCGGCGGGGTCTAGGAGCGGCGGTTTAGGGGTTAATAACTTTATTGAGTTGCGGGGGGCTCCGGGGGCACCGGTATAGGAGGTAGAACAGTGTAGTTTAGTGTGGGTGCTTAGTGACAGGCTAGCAATAAAGCTGTCAAAAAGTCGAAGAGCAGCGAGATCGGATGAGTGATAACTCTCACAGTCCGCTGCTCATCGCCCCGTACTTGGTGCGCAACTTTTTGACAGATTTATTGATAACTAAGGCGAAATTTTGCAGGTCCGCGGCGGCGATGGTAGGCGAGCTTGGGCAGGCGTATTGGGCCGGCGAAGGCAGGTAACGTAGACACGTTGATAACTAGGCCTCCCTGTCTTCTCCAAATACTAAAATGTGTTTTTAATGATTTCCTTATGCACCAACCAAACTTAACTGCTCAGGATAAACAGAGGGTGGGTGAGAGTATGGAATATGTCTTTATGAGATTAGACGGTTCTGGCAGAAATGTTAAAAAATATAAACGCAGCAGCATATTTGTAAAATCTTCATCAATTTTTGTTAAATATTCAAAATTAAAAACAGACATTTTGGTCATAAGACTTTTATCATGTGTCATATGCTAAATAATGCAAACAGCCAAAACTTTATATGTCCCAGAGAGGTTCCAAAGTGTTGTTCATAAGAATTAACCATATCAGCTTAAAGCATAAATATATTAATTACTAATTAAAAACACTATCTATAGAATACATACATGCACATACAGCCAGGTATATAACACAGATATGGAAGGTGCAAAAGATATACTACCTAATTATAAAATATGCACTTTATAGTAACAAATCAGCCAATTGGATTTCAGTAGCTCTCATCTTATTGGCTAATTTGAATTTTTCAGTCAATAGGAATGCAAGGTACCCCAGATATAAAACTGCTACCTTGCATTCAAGCTTCAGTGTGCGGTTGTCAGAGATTTATTGAGAGGATCTATATGTAGAGAATAACCAGTTTTAATAAGGAAAGAAACGCAATATTTAATAGATGTAATGTAGCAGTTGTTGTTTAGCATTAATGAATCTTAAATTAACTCCTGAACAACAGTTTGCAATTAAACTGCAGATTAACCTTTCCCTGAATACTCTCCTTTGTATGCAGACTGAGTAAACCTGCATCAAAAAGAGAATACATGTATACATATATATATATATATATATATATATATATATATATATATATATATATGCATATAAACATTCTATATAAACCGGTATAAAAAATAGGAGAAAAAAATATGGCAGCAAGCAAAATTCAGTATTCAGCGTTTCCCAGAGAGACAGGTAGAAAGAGTTTGATATACAAACAGTTAACGAGGTGGGATTAAATATCAAAGTTATCTTAAGCAAATAGAGTACATCTGAGACATTGCTTAGTATGTTAGTTGTAAGGAAGTTCATTAAAACATAAGGGTATGACAAGGAGGAGTTGCAGGAAATCTGTACCTTGGAGCTTGAAGCTGGAGGTGTGTGTGTATGTTAAACAAGCAGCTGAAAATCTGTGAGAGAGAGCGGATCCAAAATGAGGCTGTGAAGATGATCAGTTTCCAAAAACACTGAATCAGCTGGCAAGGAAATTCCCAGACACACACTTTAGGATTCAAAGGATGAGAAACTCTGAAGGTAACAAAAACAAGGTTACTGAAGTTTAAATTCTTGAGACAATATACTGAGGCAGTAATAAATCTTTAAGGTATAAACCCCCTATTCCGTCCTACGTACTCTAGCCATAACCTTAAATAAATAAGACACAACAACCTTGTTGGGAGAAAGACAGGTCACGGTCAAGTTTATTCAATAAACGATTAACTTGTGGCTAATATCTTTATTATTAGGCACTCAAACATCTATTAACTCAAACATGAAATCAACTGTTAGGTGTACCCCATCAGGGCGAAATAGGTCCTTTTGTAGGCTGTAATCAACTTGTGCCTGATTACAAAGCCCCCTAGGGCCGTGACCATTCTACCCATCTCTCTATTGACCTTTTTTCTAATGTTGTAGGCTGCTTTCTGGGTCACTATGTACCTCCACTGCAGCATCATGGAGCCAAGTGTGCACCCACTTCAAGTCAGCCGCCATCCTCCTACTGAGGTCCAGAGCGGGTACCGAACCCAAATCATTCCCCTCCAAGTGCAGCACAATGATGTGTGGCTGCCCCCACCTCTTGTGCGCCTCCTGCAGAAGTACTGGCAATTCTGCCCATGTCAGGCCCCTATGCCCTAACTAGCAGAAGTTGGCCCTGGACGTTGGAAATCCAACCTGCTGCCCTTCCGGTGAACGCAATGCCCTGATGGATGCCCAGTGGATAAAGGAGTGACCTACTTTCCACACACGAACTTGAGGGGAATTCTCACCTAACGTACCTGGCGAAACATGAGTAAACCACATTAACCCTTACCGCCAGTCAGACACAGCCAGACCCCACTGTGTAGTCCTCAACTAGTGCTGAAACTGAAAACCCCTTAACAGCGGAGGTTTGTTCCTCAAACCAAAACCCCCTTTTTTTTTTTTTATATATTTAATTTCTTGTGAAGAAGCCCCCTGCGTCGCCGCGCTAGTAGCTCCTCCAATTCAAAATGAGTGTGGGGCAATCCTCCTAGGATCCAACCCTGCCCTCTCTGCCGCCTTGGTGAGCACCCTGTGGAACTGAAACACCGACAGGGCGCTACCATCCTCATGTACAAGGAACTGTTGGGAGCCCTCTGACCTCACTTTACTAAATTCCTTGACGCAGCACACTGGACAACATTCTTGATAGTCATGCTTTGCCAGGGACAACCATGTCCCTTTACCCTCTTGGTCTGCTTTAGATCATGGTACTAACAAGAGCAGCCCCCCATCCGCCCCGTGGATGTGGCTTGCTTGGATTCCCCCTGCACTATTCGCCTTGGAAGATGCTACTAATTCTCCTAAACGTAATGCCCTGGCAAATGCTAAAGCAAAAGCTGCTCGGAAGAGCAGCTTCTCATACTCAGACGAGCAGACCATGTCCAGCTCTAGCGCCAACCGTCTCAGGCGAGGTGGTGTGATAGGTTCCCTCTGATCCTTCGGACGGGGTTCTACCCTACCCCACCCCTTCATGACCTGCCTGACTAAAAATGATTGTGAGTGATCAGCGTTCCCCAATGCTTTATTGAAAAAAGCTACTGCTGACAATCTGCTCCCTGGCCCTAATTTGCTGATCCCTTCCTCAAAGCTGCCAGCCAATCAAGCATATGAGGCTTGCTGCACCTCTTTCTGATAACAGAATGCCTCCCATCTTTTCCAATGCCCCCTGTAAGCTGTCCAGGTCTTCTGAGCCAGTGATGCTCTGATTAAGGGGAGGATGCCTTCCCAACCTTTAACAGCTGCCAAAGAAAAGTAGGGCACATTAAACTCTCTTCTGCCACCCTGGGTGCTGCTTTCCTAAATTGCTCCCAATTAAATCGGGAGAGTGCATCCACAATTACGTTCTGCACTCCCGGGACGTGTGTGGCGGTGAAGCAAACGTTAAGCTGCAAGCAGCGCAACACCAAGTACTACCCCTGGTGATGATGCGGACAATCTGTTAATGGCGTACACCACACTCATATTGTCCGTCCAGAACACCACCGACCTATTCGCTAGTCGCCTCCCCCAAATTTCTATGGCTACCACGATAGGAAAGAGTTCCAACAATGTCAGATTTTTTTGTCACGATTGCGGCTATCCATTCCATGGGCCATGGAGCGGCGCTCCACTCCCCGTCCATGTATGCCCCATACCCAAAGCCGCCTGCTGCATCTGTAAATAGGTGCAGCGTTTGGTTTGAAACTGGCGGATCCCTCCATAGACAAACTCCATTAAATTGGACTAAAAACCTTTCCCACACCTTGAGGTCCTCCCTGACATCAGCTTTGACCCTGACCCACTTCACTTGCCCTACTGGCCCTTTCAGCTGATTCTGTAAATGACGGTTAAAGACCCTGCCCATCGGGATGGCATGGCCTGCAAAGTTAAGCAGGCTGAGCAACGACTGTACCTCCTTAAGAAGGGCCTTAACCTCCCCTCGTACTTTCTGCACCAGTTACAACATGCGAGACACCTTGTCCTCTGGCAGTCTGCATACAGCCTGCACCGTGTCTATCTCTATACCCATAAATGTTAGGCAGGTGCACGGACCTTGCGTTTTGTCGTCCGCAAGCAGCATGCCAAACTTCGCCATCATCTCCTGCATTACCTCCATCAGCAGCTCACACTCCGTGGTACCTGCTCTCCCCACTAACAAAAAGTCATCCAGGTAGTGGGCCACCGACCTTCCCCTGGATGCCTTCTGCACCACCCAGTGAAGGAATGAACTGAAGCACTCAAAGAGGGAACATGACAGAGAACACCCCATGGGTAAGCATCTGTCCACGTAATATGCCCCCTCAAACTTTATCCCCATGAGCCACTTTCTTCGGCACCTGTCCGGGAGTCTGTATGACGCTACCTATCACTGACGCACCTATGGGGCCTTTCACCACCCCAGAAAAACCCATTCTAGCCTTCGCCTGACCAGCCGCCATCTTTTTAATCCACCTGAACATTTTCTGCTGACCCTTACCCACTAGCCCCAAGTCCTCCCGGCTCTCTGAGCCTGACACGCAAGTGGATGACCCTGTGTCGGCATGTGTTATGTCAGGTACATAGTACTCACTCTCTGGTTGTGCTCCTTCCTTTGAAGCCTGGGGTGCTGTTACTGTCTCCGCCCTCTTATCCCTGCTGGGCCCTGCAACCACCAATGTACCTGCTGATCCGGTTGCCATCCCTGAAGCTTCTCTGTCACGTACCTGTGGGGACAAAACATTTTTTGGAGTACTCCAGTTCGCGAATGAGGCCTCAAGTGGTCCACTCACATCCCTCTCCCCCTGACCTCTCCCCACATTCACACCCAAAGCCGTTGACACAGCCCATCTTATGAGCTCCTCTTGCCCCATCCCCTCCCGGGTGTTGCATGCTAAACCCAGGGGGGCCTGGGGCCTGCTTCCCTCACGCAAAGCAGCCTCCACAGCTTGCCTAATTATATCCTGTTATTCCCCCAGCTTGCGCCTTCATATTAGCTCCCTGGCCACCCTGAGGCCTAAACATATGCTCCCCATGCGCAACGTGCCCCCTTGTGCCCTCATGTACCTCATGCAAGCCAAAATGTGTCATCCCCACATTTTCCACCCCCAGCCAACCAGATTCATCCCTTGTGCTTGACTCCCTATGTCCCCAGGTGACTGCCATTGGTACGGGAGGCCCCTGTATGCCTGCCAGGTCCATGTGATACCTTGCTCTCTCAGTCGGGTCTACACAGCCCCTCTCTATGCACCGTGGGCTATTTGCCTCACCTACCACATACGTGCCTGAGCCGCTAATCGGTGAGTCCCTTTGGGCCCCTGTGACCTCCCCCCTGCCTTTTGGTGCCCCATCCGTCACCCGTAGACTCCCCAACTTACCTTGGGAGCTCCGGTCGCGTGGACTGTGGGTCCGCCTATGGCTCCTCCCCCCAAGATGGCGGCCGCACACTCCTCCACACTTGGAGATCCAGTGGTAGAAGTGTCGCGAGAGCCGCCATGCTGGGGGGCATGGCCTAACACTCCAGACAGGTCTGCTTCAATCCTAGGCCTAGCACCACCACCAGCATCACCGCCAGCCCCAGGGGCCTCCTGACCCTGCATGGAACCCATCACTGATGTAAGGGACTGCGCCAGGGCCAAGACAGCCGCCACGGCTGCTGGCGGCAAAGGAGGTAACGGGTGTGTCGTGACCCCCCCTGATAGCCCACTCCCCTCTGTCTGACTACATGCTAAGCCTGGGGGGCCTAAAGGGGGAGCTTCACTAAGCACAAGGGGCTGCCTGATAGGGCCTTGGCCTATCACTTCTCCTATACTACTCTGCGCCTGCACCATGGGGCCTGCCCATGCACCCACCATCTTCCTTCCCCTATTATAATTTCTACTTGGGGGATTTTTCTGGGGGGTGGGGTACCACCTCATCAGACTGATGATCCTCTCTTTCCCCTGCAGTTTCCTTCTTCCTGGCCGTCATCTCCACCACTTCACGATATCTCTTCGGTGGCATCGCCTTCCTCCTGGCTCTATCCATCATCCAAGCTCTGCACAGGACACGAAGAAACTTTCTCTTTTGAAGTCTGGAGCAGGAAGAGGCCGGTATCACTGCTGCACGACCCTATAAAGGTAAGCACAAACACCCGCCTCCACACTTGCAACATTGTAACAACACAATCTAGCATCCTCCAGACTTCAAGTTGGTAATCCCTTAATGTTGTTCCAGCCCCACTAGAGGGCTCTCCACTATCAAATCAGAGATTGGCTAGAAAAGTTCTGAATGCAACAGAGAAAAATTTCCAAGCAATTTGTGCAGGAAGTCCAACCTCTATTTAAAGGGAGAGCAAACAGAACTAATTGTTCCTTAAAGAGACAGAACATGACAGTGGTGGACGATCGCATGAAGAGGATCCTCCACTATAGATGGCTCCGCGGCCGCCGGTCCTGTTCAATGGCCACCTCCGCTCCGCCTTCACCCTGGATGAAGATAGAAGAGATCCACGCTCTGGATGAAGATGTCGCCCCTGGAAGAAGACCTTCACCGCCGGACTTCAGGAATGGTGAGTACCTATTTCGGGGTTAGATTTAGTCTTTTTTTTGGGGGGGGGTTTAGATTAGGAATTTTTTTATTTTTAAGGGTCTGCAAAAGAGCTGATTGCCCTTTAGGGGCAATGGGTAGCTTAGGTTTTTTTAGTGTTAGTTTTTTTTATTTTGTGGGGGTTTGTTGGGGTTGGGGGGTTTACTGTTTGGGGTTAATTTGTATTTTTGAGGTAAAAGAGCTGTTTAATTTAAGACAATGCCCTACAAAAGGCCCTCTTAAGGGCTATTGGTAGCTTAGTGTTAGATTAGGGTAAAGTGACCAGATTTTTAAAATGAAATCCGGATACATTTTTTTTTTTTATTGGCAAATGGTAAAAAAACTATTTTATTAGCATATTTTCCTCAAATTACATATGCAGTGTATTTGGTATGGGTTTATGGAGTGATTGTATGATATATATATATATATATATATATATATATATATATATGTATATGTATATATAAATTATTTCTCACATTTTCTCACACACAAGCATACATATACACACATGCACACACAAGCATACATATACATGCATTCACATACGCACACACAAACATGCATACATATGCACACATACAAGCATACATATATACACATACACAAATACACAATCATACATATATACACACACAAGCATACAAATACACACATACACACACAAGCATATATATATACACGCATACTCACAAGCATACATATACACACACAAGTATACATATACACACATGCACATACACACACATACAAGCATACATATATACACATACACACACAAGTATACATATACACAAGCATACATATACACACACAAGCATACATTTGCACTTATACACACAAGCATACATATACACACAAACATACATATATACACACACATATATACACAGACACAAGCATACATATACACACATATACATATATATCTATATATATATCTATATATAGCTATATATATATATATATATATATATATATATATATATACACACACATACAAGCATGCATATACACACATGCACATACACACACGCATAACTATTCACACACGCACATACACACATACATATACATATACAGACATGCACATACACACACACAAGCATAAATATACACACATTCACAAGGTCTTCCCTCCTGACCTGCGCGCTGCCTAACATACGCTGGGACGAATTGACGTTATCAGGACGATCACTTCCTCCCAGCGCTTGGCTGCAGTACAACAGGAGCAGGGGACAGTTCTTCAGGAGCCGGGGACATTTCCGGGGACATAATTTTTCCGGGAACAGTCTCCTCAATCCGGGGACTGTCCCCTAAAATCGGGGACGTCTGGTCACCCTAGATTTGGGGTGTTTTATTTGGGGGGGCTTTTTATTTTTATAGGGGTATTAGATTAAGTTTAATTTTTGTATTTTTGATAATTTGGTTTATTTTTTCTGTAATTTTAGACTTTTTTATTTATTGTAAATTAATTTTAGTTTTTTTTTAGTTTTTTTTAGTAATGTTAGGATTTTTATTTTAATTTTAACTTAGTATTTTTTCATTTTATGTAATTGGGGTTAATTTAGGGGGTGAAAGGTCCTTAGGGGGCTTAGTGATTAAATTAGTTATTTGCGTTGTGGGGGATGGCAGTTTAGGGGTTAATTGTTGAATTAGGTTTATTACGTTGTGGAGGATGGAGGTTTAGGGGTTAATAGGTTTATTTTATTAGTAGCGATGTGGGGTCCGGGGTTTAGGAGTTAATAGGGTTATTTTATTAGTAGCGATGTGGGGGGGGGGCAGCAGTTTAGGTGTTATTAGGTTTATTTTAGTAGTAGCAATGTGGGGGCTGGCGGTTTAGGGATTAATAACTTTATTTAGGTGTTAGTGATGTGGAGGGCAGGCAGTTTAGGGGTTAATAGGTTTAATATAATATTTGTGATGCAGGGGTGGCGGTTTAGGGGTTAATTGGTAATTTATAGCTGTTAGTATACTTTGTAACATTTTAGTTATGAGTTTTGTGAAACATTTTTGTTTCGCAAAATCCATAACTACTGGTCTCAAATAGCGTAATGAATTGCGGCGGTATAAGCTATAACGCTAGCGTTATAGTCGGATCGCACAACCTGTAATACAGGTGCAATGAAAATCCCACACTCAAAAGTCATTTTTTGAGTGTGCAATGGAGAGTTGCGTAAAGGCTAAAATGCTAGCGGGATATAGCCGTAAAGCTACGACTTTTAATGCAGGAAACCTGCAAATTCTGTGCTCAATACCAATTTTTCAGCAGTATAGCCTTACCGCACAACTTGTAATTTTGCTAATATGTAAATAATATAGGAATATAAATCATGTTTCTAGCTAAAGTTCTTAATGTGGTCAGGTTAGCGCACTTAGAAATCTAGTAATCTTAAGGCACGTTATTGAAATATTACATATGAAGAAAAAAAAAATTATTCAAAATGATTAAACATATACATATATGGACATATATCTAACGCAGCTTTTTTTCCCAACGCACCCTTAAGACAACGCTGGTATTTAGAGTTGTCTGAAGGGCTGCGTTAGGCTCCAAAAAGGGTGCGTTGAGCCGAATGTACCGCCACTTCAACCCTTAATACCAGCGTTGTCTCGTGCACGATTCCCCCATAGGAAACAATGGGGCAGTTTGGGATGAAAAAAAACCAAACACCTGCAAAAAAGCAGCGTTAAGCTCCCAACGCAGCCCCATTGTTTCCTATGGGGAAACACTTTCTAAGTCTGCTCCTAACACCCTAACATGAACCCTGAGTCTAAACACCCCTAACCTTACACTCATTAACCCCTAATCTGCCGCCCCCCGCTATCGCTGACACCTACATTATATTATTAACCCCTAATCTGCCGCTCCGGACACCGCCGCAACCTACATTATAGCTATGAACCCCTAATCTACTGCCCCTAACATCGCCGACACCTATATTATATTTATTACCTCCTAATCTGCCCCCCCAACGTCGCCGCCACCTACCTACACTTATTAACCCCTAATCTGCCAACCGGACCTCGCCGCTACTCTAATAAAGTTATTAACCCCAAAACCACCGCACTCCCGCCTCAAAAACCCTATAATAAATAGTAGTAACCCCTAATCTGCCCCCCCAACGTCCCCGCCACCTAACTTCAAGTATTAACCCCTAATCTGCCGACTGAACCTCGCTGCTACTCTAATAAATGTATTAACCCCTAAAGCTAAGTCTAACCCTAACCCTAACACCCCCTAAATTAAATATAATTTTAATCTAACGAAATAAATTAAATCTTATTAACTAAAGTCTTCCTATTTAAAACTAAATACTTACCTGTAAAATAAACCCTAATAAAGCTAAAATATAACGAATAATTACATTGTCGCTATTTTAGGATTTATATTTATTTTACAGGCAACTTTGTATTTATTTTAACTAGGTACAATAGCTATTAAATAGTTATTAACTATTTAATAGTTACCTAGTTAAAATAATTACAAAATTACCTGTAAAATAAATCCTAACCTAAGTTACAATTAAACCTAACACTACACTTTCAATAAATTAATTAAATAAATTACCTACAATTACATACAATTAAATAAACTAAACTAAATTACAAAAAACCCCCACTAAATTACAAAAAACTAAAAAAAGATTACAAGAATATTAGGCTAATTACATCTACTCTAAGCCCCTAATAAAATAAAAAAGCCCCCCAAAATAATAAAGGCCCCTACCCTATTCTAAATTAAAAAGTAACCAGCTCTTTTACCAGTCCTTAAAAGGGCTTTTTGCGGGGCATGCCCCTAAGTAATCAGCTCTTTTGCCTGTAAAAAAAATACAACCCCTCCAACATTAAAACCCACCACCCACATACCCCTACTCTAACCCAAACCCCCCTTAAATAGACCTAATATTATCATATTAAGATTACCTTTTATGTATAGAAATGTGTGTTATATGTATTTTTAACGGTAATCTATTTTGGAGACTTGAATAGAAGAATAATGAGACCAATTCCTATGGATGAAATCGATTCATTGTTAGGATATATGCTTTATATTATATGTACTAATTTTTAATCAAGTAAAATATTTATTAATCTTGAACTTATATATTTTTAAATATTTAGGATTAGGCTTCAATATATATATATATATATATATATATATATATATATATATATATATATATATATATAAATAAACAAAGATATACATCTTTAAAGAGATATTAAACCCAATATTTTTCTTTCATGATTCAGATAGAGCATGCAATTTTAAGCAGCTTTCTAATTTACTCCAATTATCAAATGTTCTTTGTTCTCTTGCTATCTTTATTTAAAAAGCAGAAAAGTAAAGCTTAGGAGCCAGCCCATTTTTGGTTCAGAACCTGGGTTGTGCTTGCTTATTGGTGGCTAAATGAAGCCACTAATAAGCAAGCGCTATCCAGGGTGCTGAACCTAAAGTGGGCCAGCGCCTAAGCAAGAGATCTAACACCTGAGATCTCATATCTTTGAGCCGTTATAACTTTGTGTGCAATAATTTTTATTAGACTGTGTTATTATGAGTGTAAGTGTACTTTGTAATGTATTTTTGATGTGTTTTGTGCAACTTTTTAATTTTGCCAAATATTTAACCACAGTTCTGAGATTGCAGTAATGCAATATATGCACAATTTTAAATGTGTGCAAACGATTGCAAAAACCCTCACGCAAATGTGTGTGAGCCACTTGTAATCTAGCCCATATTATTAATAAGGTTTTTAACCTATCAAATGATGCTGTTAGAATATTGTGTGGATAGCAACTACTATATTATGCATATAATCACATTATACATATAATCACATTTATCCATTGAACAATATATATATATATATATATATATATATATACACGTTTACTGAATCATTATATAGGGAATTATGCATCTATTGACATGTATTCAGTTATATTAATGCTAAATAGAACATTTAGAATTTATATTACATTTTATATTCATTGCTAGGTACAAATAGAATACACACACCATTATATTTTAAAAAAACACTCAAAGAAAATTCAATTGCACATTCTTTATCCATGGTTACTAGTATAAGAAAATCTGTGGCATTATACAATAGACCTATGTTTATTATAATTGCGAGCTTTGTATCTTAAGATACATTTACTGTAAGGGCTTTATTTTACCTAAAAAGACATAGAAAATATAGAAAGAAAGAAAAGCCAGTCATTAATTATCTCACATCTGTGATGACATAGCTTCAAGAAAAAAATATTTTGCAAATATTTTAGAAAATCTAACAACTTAATAGAAAAATTGACTATCATATTTTTGTATACAACATTAAAGGAATATGAAACCCCAATTTGTTTCTTTCATGATTTAGTTAGAGTATGCAATTTTAAGCAACTTTCTAATTTGCTACTATTATTAATCTTTTTTTGTTCTCTTGTAGCCACCAATCAGCAAGCACTACCCAGGGTACTGAACCAAAAATAGGCCAGCTCCTAAGCTAACATTCCTGCTTTTTCAAATAAAGATATCAAGAGAAAAAATAAAAATAAAAACAAAAAAAATGAGAAATCATATATATATATATATATATATATATATAATCCTGTAGAAAAAAGCGCACTCCAAAGGATTTACTATAATATCCACTTTAATGTGTAAACGTTTTCGAGCTTTAACAGCTCGTCCTCAGACAGACAAAAATTCTGTCTGAGGACGAGCTATTAAAGCTCAAATGTTTACACATTAAAGTGGATATTATAGTAAGTCCTTTGGAGTGCGCTATTTTCTACAGGATTGTGCATTTCGTTTTCTGCACCCAAGGCTATACCTGTGAAGTTAGGATTGCACTTTGTCTATATATATATATATATATATATATATATATATATATATATATATATATATATATATATATATATATATATATATATATATATATATATATATATATATATAAAAACTTTACAATATACTTTCATTATTTATTTTGTCCTCTTTTCCTGTAATTCCATTCTGAAATTGTGAGCATTTCAGTTCCTGTTAGAAACGGAAGTGCAGGGCACTGTTATATTCTACACAGCCATTGGCTGCACACTCTAGTGACCTATTTATAACTGTCTCTAATTGGCCACAGCAGAGAAGGTAACTAAGGAACAACATTTTTTTTTCGTATTGTACCCTTGTGATTGTAATGTACCTTTGTAAGAGTTGTAAGAGTTATAAATAAACCATAATAGTGATAATTATAATAATAATATGATTATATGCCTTCTTCATAGCAAAAATGTTATAAAATAAATATACAAAGTTGAGAAAAATACCTTAATCCAATTGTTTATCTGCAAAACTATGTACAAAGAATCAACCCCTTAAAGGGACAGTAAACCTTAAAAATAATGTTATATAATTCTGCACATAGTGCAGAATTATATAACATTATTTAGGTGCTATAGCCATAAAAGCATTTTTTACCCGTTTAATTTGCTAAAATACGGCGCTTTTACAGACCCGCTCTCTGCTCTCTGCTGAGCGGGTCTGTTGTTTTTAGTCAGCGCATCGGGCCAGCTGATATATAGTGACGATAGATACAGTGAAACAACAAAATAACATTATACACAAATACAGATAAAAAGATACAAATACAGAGTGTCCTTTCTTTCAGTCTAATGTCTATATAGAGAAGCATCTGGATCGCATAAGCTGATTCTCAAGCATACACAGACTTATGTGTACATACACAAATGGAGGTATAAACTGAATATCATGCCAGTAGTAACAAGATTACAGATCCATGAGAAATATGACAACTAGTGTACTCAGGTCGATATGTAACCGTAATCCAGCAGCCTAATTGTAATCAATATCAATTATCAATTCTGCAAATCAAGAGGTCATGCCCAGCAATCTTTACATAATCATGGTTCACATACCGTATATAAGGCAATCCACTTGGGATACATAGTCAAATGGGCAAAAGATAACATAAAAAGATATGCATCGTAGGACACAGATAGCCCGGAAGGTGAATAGGGCAGCAACATCAAGTGTCTATGTGACTGAGTCCCGTACTGGTCCCGAGTGACTAGACCAGAACCGTAGAGTCATGTAGAGTTACCTGATTGGTTATTGGTGGCAAGGCCCTATATCTGCTCAAATAGAACGTATCGCAAAGCACACCGTAATGTAAGGTAGCCGTACAGTCACATATTGGCTGTCCTACCTACAGGATCATAGGGACCCATAATATGAGTAGGATGCACACTCCAACTTTTAGGGGGTACCCTTGTTTGTTAACGTCACATGAAAAAGGTCAAGTGAAAAACGGTTTCATAGCCAATATCGATACCCACTATGGAGCTGTAGGCAGCCAAATATGAACAAAGAGATGAGGGGGGATAAGCACCTACCGGTGTTAGTGTGTCACGCGAAAATAACTAGTAGTAAAATACTAGATGAAAAATACAGCCCCATGAAACTGCCTCTGGCTCCTGACAGGCCCATACTTGGGCTGGAACCTGAATCAACCATAAATCTCATCTATATTATGGCAGTGTATAATCATAGTGTGTTCCTTTGTTGGCTAAGGTATGTACAGGTTACTTTGGACCCATAATGCTGACATGGACAGTACGTGCCAGGTGTCATGATAAGGGGAATATATGCATATACATAGGGGAAGGAAGATGGATAGTCCATCCACTATACTGATAGGTATAGACAGTGTGTAAATGAAATACCCAATGGGTGGGACCACATGTAAAGAAATTATATTACCCCTAACAGGCCTAAAATAAAGCCCATGTATGCGAGGGGATCCTAAACCAGGGACACGGATCCATGGGAATAAACAGGGTACAGAGAGCCTATATACAGGTCACGGGGCATGCACATACATTGTAGCAATGTATTGGCAATACATTAGATAAAATATGTAAAACAAGATATATAGTCCAATCACACATCAGTCCATAAGAATAGCACGTACGTGGGGTATAACTGCTGTTGTATCTAGGTTTTCCAGCCGGGTAGTTACCTGGCTCAAAGCAAGCTAACACCTCTCAGAAGGGCCAACGAGTTCAAAGAAAACAATGCCAGTCAATACCATGTTCAGGCCTCTTGGGTGGATAGTGCCCAATTTGTAAATCCATTCAGCTTCATTTTTCAGAAGCAGTTTACCTCTATCCCTCCCATGGGATAGAGGAGGGACATGATCAATTAGAGTAAAACTCAGGTCTGCTACTGTGTGACCCTGTTCCAAAAGGTGCCTTGCCACCGGCTGGTCACTGGCACCTTTGTCTATGGCAGTACGGATGGCGCATCTATGATTTGCCATCCATTTCCTAATGTCATCTGTAGTTTTACCAATATAGAATAGGCCACAATTGCAATTCAGTATATACACTACATATTTTGTAAAGTGAGGTAGTATTTAATGTTGAACCTTTCATTGGTGTGTGGGTGTTAAAATTTGGGTGCCCTGAATCATTGCATTGCAAGTCACAGAGCTCGGGCATTTATAAGATCCCCTTCTTAGTACTGGTAATTACCTTGCTGTAGCTTCCAACAGGATCAGTCCTCATTAGTATATCCCTCATGAGTATATCCCTCAGATTCCTGCCTCTCTTAAATGCGATCCTGGGTGGTCCATAATCAGTGTAGGGAAGCGACTTGTCAGATTCCACAATGTCCCACTTGACTTTAAGGGTGGCCCCCAGTGTTCTAGTTGTTGGGGGTGTAAGTGGTGATGAAATTGATCCTTTTCTGTGTATTCCTCTTGTCAGTGTGAACAACATTCAAGTTAGATCTTGCATCCTTAATCAGTGCCTTGCTGTAGCCCCTGGTTATGAAGCGATTCTCCATTTTGGTCAGCTGGGCCTCCCTCCTCGTATCTGACGTGTTGTTCCTTAGCACTCTCAGCATTTGCGCCTGTGGGATTGCTTTAATCAGTGACCTTGGATGATAACTAGACACATGTAACAGCATGTTGTGGTCTGTCTCTTTCTTAAAGAGTAAGCACAGTCAATATCCAGCATTCAAACCCTCAGGTTTGTGCACACTGTCACAGGATCACTGCAACAATCCCAAAAGAATGTAACACAAAAAAATGCAGTGGCACCACTTTTCATCATCCAAACAATCTTTTATTACCACATAATGGGAGCAGGTTACAGAAAGAACAACGTTTCGGGTAATCAACCCTTATGTGAACATGACTAAGGGTTGATTACCCGAAATGTTGTTCTTTCTGTAACCTGCTCTTAGTATGTGGTAATAAAGGATCGTTTGGATGATGAGAAGTGGTGCCACTTTCTTAAAGAGTGTGGTCCCCAACCCGGTATCATTCTAAATTATACTGAGATCAAGGAAATCCACCTCTGTGTAGCTCGCAACCGCCTTGAGTTGTAGTTGTCCTCCAATGTTAGTAAATTCCGTAACCCATTCGTGAAATGTTTCCAAGGTGCCACGCCAGATGACTATGATTTCATCAAGATATCTCTTGTAGAACTTCCCTTGACTGTGGTTATAGACTTTAAATATCTCTATTTTAACATATTCCATGAATAGGTTTGCAAAGGCCGGTGCCATGTTCGAGCCTATGGCCGTGCCTATAAGTTGCAGAAAGAATTTCTTTTCAAACTTGAAGTAGTTCAGTGTAAGGCATAAGGAGACAAGCTCAATGATGAGCCCAGTGGGTGGTCCCACATAGGGGTATTTATCCAGGCTCCTTGCCACGACTTCCATACCCATCTCATGTGGGATGATCGTGCATAGACTTGCCACGCCATACTTGCTAAGACATCCCCTGGTTGTACATCAGTTAATTGTGCCAGACAGGTAATCAATGCAGATGAGTCCCTTAGGTACGATCTCACATTTAGAACCAGTGGTTGTAATAGGGCATCAACATATGTAGCTAGAGGTTGTAGCAGTGACCCGTGGGCTGACATGATGGGATGTCCGGGAGGGGGGTTTACCTGCTTGTGGATCTTAGGGATGGTGAAGTATTGGTCTAATGGGATACTTTGTGGTCAACCAATCCTGCAGTTTTGAATCAATCCAGTTGTTGTTAGCTGCTTGTTCAATTACTGCATCAACTTTGCATTTGTATGGTATCGTTGGATCAACAAGAGAGCCCTGTATGTGTTGGTGTCAGCCAATTGTTTCACAATCTCATCATGGTAATCCTTATAGTCCTGGAGTACAATAGTACCACATTTGTCCGCCGGACGGATCACTATAGAGGTGTCCTTAGTCAAGGTCTGTATGGCTTTCCAATCACTTGAAGTCATATTATTCCTAGCTGTTATCATGTCATTCTCACCCAGTTTCTGTTGGACAATCCTTGTGCAAGTGCGGATACTGGGGTTGGTGGTAGGAGGATCAAAGGTACTGGGTTTCTTGAAGTGGTGTTTGGTGTCTTCCAGTGTCTTTCCTTGAATGAAATCCCCTAATTTATTGTCACACTTTGTTTGGAAATAAAGTTATCTAGAGAACAAAGAGGAAACTTCAATTAGACCACAGCTGCTGAGATAAATTTTAGTGTTGTGGCTAAGGAACATGTGGAAAACACAATATGTACCGGTATGGTAAAGTGAGTCCCAGATATGTTACCAAGCAGTTAATGTGAGGTTTCAGGAATATTACTAAGGATAGCTTATAACTGTCACCAGTGCAGTAACACAGTTAAATACAGCTAAGCCTAAAATCTGAACCAAGTGTGGAATAATGACAGAAGTTTATAAGAGTAAATAATAAGCTGAGTGAAAGCAACTAGTTAATAACATCCTTTCCCCGTGAAACATATACAGGCTGGGAGGAGAAACAGATAGGCAAATAGCAAACCTACAAGCAATATGTACTTGCTGAACTGATTAGCGCTACTATTTGTACATTCAAGGTTGCGAGTCTGAACTGATGGTAGGAACAGCCAGAAGTTAAAAGGTACCTTATAGAAGTGCCGGTCAGTTTGCAGGCAGGTAGAGGGAGTTCTGATCCTAATTCAAAGGTTAGGTGTTGCTGTGAGCAGCGGTAGTTGCGAGGCTCTGAGCAGCGGTACTCGCGAGGATGGTCCGTTCCGTTGGCGTGTGACATCACCGCGGATTGATCCTGTAGATCCGGCCTGGGAGACTGAAGGTATCGTAGCTGCAGGAAGGTGTGAGTTGTAGAAAAGCTGCTAAGAGTATCAGAAGAGCTGGTTCAGGATAAAGTGCAATTCAATTAGCAAAATCTGTAGGCAGTTGGGAGAGCTCAATAATAAAGAGAACTTCAATACCAAGCAATGTGATACAGAGCAGGCAGTCTTTTATAGGGGACAGGAAGTAACACATAATGCAATTAAAGGTACAGCAGCCCAGGAAGTTATTAACCAGAATCCTAAGGAGAATCCTGACATTTATGTTGTATTTGGAAATGCATGGTGTCAATATAAGTGTTAAAGTTGTTTGCCGTAGTAGTAGGAACAAAGGACAAGCCTTTACTGAGTACCCGTTGTTCCTGTGTGCTGAGAATATGCTTGCTCAAGCTCATAGTTACATTCTCCTCCTGTCATCTGGGTTAATAGCATGCTCTTCAGGTCCTAGGGTCCATCTGTATACCTTCTTTTCTTTATAATCGTCAGTCACTTATCCTAGTTTCTTGTTTTTTAAATGCGACCAAGGCATTATTGTATGTGCGAAGCTGTGTGGTAATCTTTTCTGTCCAGTTTTCTGTCTGGTCCTGTATTAGGATTTCTCCCTTGGTCCTTAAGAGTGTGCTTACTATCAACCCAGATAACAGCGGCGACAGAGGGTATATACCCATCGTCAGCTCAATACAGTGGACACCAGTTCTGGCTCAGAATCAGAAGGCAACGTGAACCAAAGACATGGACAGGAAGGGAACAACACTGAACAGCCTTTTTTTAGGGATTACTACCCACTCCAGAGGCAGAGGCGACGACCGCACACCCGAAGGAGTGGGGTATGGAAAAAGACCGCCCATTCCCACGCATTCGGAGGAGAATGTAACTGTGGCAAGCACATTATCAGCACACAGGAACAACGGGTACTCAGTAAAGGCTTGTCCTTTGTTCCTACCACTATGGCAAACAACTTTAACACTTATATTGACCCCATGCATTTCCAAAGACAACTTAAATTAGGGGATTTCTTTCAAGGAAAGACACTGGAAGACACCAAACACCACTTCAAGAAACCCAGTACCTTCTATCCTTCTACCACTAACCCCAGTATCCACACTTACACACGGATTGTCCAACAGAAACTGGGTGAGAATGACATGATAACAGCTAGGAACAATATGACTTCAAGTGATTGGAAAGCCATACAGACCTCAACTAAGGACACCTCTATATTGATCTGTCCAGCGGACAAAGGTGGTGCTATTATACTCCAGGACTATAAGGATTACCATGATGAGATTGTAAAACAATTGGCTGACACCAACACATACAGGGGATGTCTTAGCTAGTATGGACATGGCAAGTCTATACAAGATCATCCCACATGAGATGGGTATGGAAGTCGTGGCAAGGAGCCTGGATAAATACCCCTATGTGGGACCGCCCACTGGGTTCATCATTGAACTTCTCTCCTTATGCCTTACACTGAACTACTTCAAGTTTGAAAATAAATTATTTCTGCAACTTATGGGCACGGCCATGGGCTTGAACATGGCACCGGCCTTTGCAAACCTATTCATGGAAGTTCATGGAAGTTCTACAAGAGATATATTGACGATATCATAGTCATCTGGTGTGGCACCTTGGAAACATTTCATGAATGGGTTATGGAACTTGATAACATTGGAGGACAAGTACAACTCTAGGCGGTTGCAAGCTACACAGAGGTGGATTTCCTTGACCTCAGGATATTTAAGGATGATACCGGTTTGGGTACTACACTCTTTAAGAAAGAGACAGACCGCAAGACGCTGTTACATGCGTCTAGTTATCATCCAAGGCCACTGATTAAAGCAATCCCACTGGCGCAAATGCTGAGAGTGCTAAGGAACAACACGTCAGATATGCGGAGGGAGGCCCAGCTGACCAAAATGGAGAATCGCTTCATAACCAGGGGCTACAGCAAGGCACTGATTAAGGATGCAAGATCTGACTTGAATGTTGTTCACACTGACAAGAGGAATACACAGAAAACAATTAATTTCATTACCACTTACACCCCAACAACTAGGACACTGGGAGCCACCCTTAAAGCCAAGTGGAATCTGACGAGTCGCTTCCCTACACTGATTATGGACCACCCAGGATCACATATAAGAGAGGCAGGAATCTGAGGGATATACTCATGAGGACTGATCCTCTTGGAAGCTACAGCAAGGTAATTACCAGTACTAAGAAGGAGTCTTATAAATGCCCGAGCTGTGTGACTTGCAATGCAATGATTCAGGGCACCAGATTTCGACACCCACACACCAACGAAAGGTTCAACATTAAATACTACCTCACTTGCTCTAAAAAATATGTAGTGTATATGCTGAATTGCAATTGAGGCCTGTTCTATATTGGTAAAACTACAGATGACATTAGGAAATGGATGGCAAATCATAGATGCGCCATCCGTGCTGCTATAGACAAAGGTGCCAGTGACCAGCCGGTGGCAAGGCACTTTTTACAACAGGGTCACACAGTAGCAGACCTGAGGTTTACTCTAATTGATCATGTCCCTCCTCTATCCCGTGGGGGGGATAGAGGTAAACTGCTTCTTTAAAAATGAAGCTGAATGGATTTACAAATTGGGCACTATCCACCCAAGAGGCCTGAACATGGGTATTGACTGGCATTGTTTTCTTTGAACTCGTTGGCCCTTCTGAGAGGTGTTAGCTTACTTTGAGCCAGGTAACTACCCAGCTGGAAAACCTAGATACAACAGCAGTCATACCCCATGTACGTGCTATTCTTATGGACTGATGTGTGATTGGACTATATATCTTGTTTTACATGTTTTTTCTAATGTATTACCCATACATTGCTACAATGTCTGTGCATGCCCCATGACCTGTATATAGGCTCTCTGTACCCTGTTTATTCCCATGGATCCGTGTCCCTGGTTTAGGATCCCCTCGCATACATGGGCTTTATTTTAGGCCTGTTAGGGGTAATATAATTTCTTTACATGTGGTCCCACCCATTGGGTATTTCATTTACACACTGTCTATACCTATCAGTATAGTGGATGGACTATCCATCTTCCTTCCCCTATGTATATGCATATATTCCCCTTATCATGACACCTGGCACATACTGTCCATGTCAGCATTATGGGTCCACAGTAACCTGTACATACCTTAGCCAACATAGGAACACACTATGATTATACACTGCCTTATTATAGATGAGATTTATGGTTGATTCAGGTTCCAGCCCACGTAGGGGCCTGTCCGCAGCAGCCTATCAGGAGCTAGAGGCAGTTTCATGGGGCTGTATTTTTCCTCTAGTATTTTACTACTAGTTATTTTCACATGACACACTAACACCGGTAAGTGCTTATCCCCCCTCATCTCTTTGTTCATATTTGGATGCCTGCAGCCCCGTAGTGGTTATCGATATTGGCTATGAAAAGGTTTTTCACTTGACCTTTTTCATGTGATGTTAACAAACAAGGGTACCCCCTAAAAGTTGGCGTGTGCATCCTGCTCATATTATGGGTCTCTATGATCCTGTAGGTAGGACAGCCAATATGTGACTGTATGGCTACTTTACATTACGGTGTGCTTTGTGATACGTTCTGTTTGAGCAGATATAGGGGCTTGCCGCTAATAACCAATCAGGTAACTCTACATGACTCTAAGGGGCGGGTCTAGTCACTCTGGACCAGTAGGGGACTCAGTCACATAGACACTTGATGTTGCTGCCCTATTCACCTACCGGGCTATCTGTGCCATACGATGCACATTTTTTTATGTTATCTTTTGCCCATTTAACTGTATATTCCATTTGGATTGCCTTATATACGGTATGTGAACCATGATTATGTAAAGATTGCTGGGCATGACCTCTTGATTTGCAGAATTGATAATTGATATTGATTACATTTAGGCTGCTGGATTATGTTTACATATCGACCTGATTACACTAGTTGTCATATTTCTCACTGATCTGTAATCTTGTTACTACTGGCATGATATTCAGTTTATACCTCCATTTGTGTATGTACACATAAGTCGGTGTATGCTTGAGAATCAGCTTATGCAATCCAGATGCCTCTCTATATAGACATTAAACTGAAAGAAAGGACACTCTGTATTGATATCTTTTATCTGTATTTGTATATAATGTTATTTTGTTTTTTCACTGTATCTATTGTCACTATATACAGTATGTTTATTTGCAAAGTATTGGTTGCCTAGCTAGTTTTTTTCACAGGGGGTGGGGTTGATGTATATGTATAAATGTTTGCCTCACTGTATTTGACATTAGTCTGAACGTCACTGAAATAAATCTTCTGTTATATTAAGACCAGAGAGTGCTGTCTTCTATTTGCTATATATATATATATTTAGACATGTATATGTATGTATCTCTATGTTAAAGCCCTTTGTATGTCTTCTTTTTTTCTTACACATGAGACCTTATATCTTTGAGACCTTATAACTTTTTTTGTGCAATATTTTTTTAAATATTTTTTTATCAGGTAGTGTTATTATGAGTGTAACTATTTTTTTAAATGTATTTTTTTTTTTTTGTGAAACTTTTTTTTTTGCGTAACCGTTAAACAGTTCTCTGAGGTCACAGTAATCATTGTAGCGTAAATCACGATGCGCTCATGCGATCACATTTACTTTCAATTTGTAATGCGAGTATTCTTTCCGACACACGCAAACCGCTGCAATAAACCAGATATCACATGTGCAAAACAGTTGGCGCACCACTTATAATCAGTCCCTTTATGTGGATTAACTTGAGTAAAATAAACCTAGACTAGACTGCCCCAGTTCCATTAAATTTATTTGGTTGTACTTATTTATGCTTGAGGTCAACACCTAGAGGATTTTCCACCCAGTTGCTCTAGTTTAGCCCCTCTTATTTATGCCCCTGACATATATTAACGGATAGTAAAGTAAATACTAAACTTTTATGTTCTAGAAAGAGCACACCCTTTAAAAACATTTTGCAATTTACTTTACTCCTAAAGTCCTATAAGCCCACCTAGTTTACATTTCAACAAAGAATAACAGAAGAAAAAGGCAAATTTGAAACTAGAATCAAATTGCGAAGTTGTTTAAAATTGTATGCTCTATCTGAATTCTGAGCATTTAATTTTGACTTTACTTTTCATTTAAGCAAAACTGTTTAGTCATTTGTGCTGTAGATCTGACTAGCAAATTATTTTAAATTCAAACTTTCAACATATGTTTGTAAAATCACTACAGCATATGTAAAAAATGTTTTTTTTACAGTGATGACACAGAAAAGGGATTTTTGTAGATACATGCCTATTGAAATTCTTTTTTTTTTTTGGCACATTATCCCTCCAGATTTCAAGCATACCTGCATAACTCAGTTACTTTGTCTGGAGACTCAAAGGTAAACCTGATTAAACTTTCTCATAGCTTTTAAATTAGTAATTTCATAAAAAGCCCTATATATATGCAATATCTTAAAACCTAACAAGAGAAATCACATTTTCCAAGTTTATCAGTCTGAAACTAAATACCATGTCATACTATTATTTACATACACCTAGATTACAAGTTTTGCATAAAAACAGTAATGCAGCCATTACGAGTCTTGTCGGTATAGCTATACCACAAGCATTTTAGCCTGTAACGCAATGTCAGTCCCGCACTCAAAAAAATGACGTTTTTTTGTGGGATTTCCATAGCGCTGCCATTACAAGTTTTGCAGTGAGGCTAAAAAGCATGCGTTACAGCCTATACCGACATGATCTCGCAATCAGAGACCAGTAGTTATGAGTTTTGCGCGACAAACTGTTACACAAAACTCATAACCCAAGTGTTACAAAGTACACTAACACCCATAAACTACCTATTAACCCCTAAACCGTGGCCCTCCTGCATCGCAAACACTATATTAAAGTTATTAACCCCTAATCTGCCTCTCCCAACATCACAGTGACTATTTTTTTTTATTAACCCCTATTCCACTGCTCCCCGACATCGTCATTACTATAATAAAGTTATTAACCCCTATTCCCCTGCACCCCAACATCACCCACACTATAATAAGGATATTAGCCCCTATTCCACCGCTCTCCGACATCACCACCACTAAATTCTATTGGCTGTTCAAATCAGCCAATAGAATTTCAGTAGCTCTCATCCTATTGACTGATTTGAACAGCCAATTGGATTTTAGTAGCTCTCATCCTATTGGCTGATTTGAATTTCAAAAATCAAATTAGCCAATAGGAATGCAAGGGACTCAAATTTCAAAAAGGCTCCCTTGCATTGAAGATTCAGGATACGGCGGCGAACATATGAAGAGGATGCTTCGCGCCCGATGTCTTCAGGATGGACCTATGCCGTCGGGATGAAGATACAAGATGACGCCTGGATGAAGATAGAAGACGCCGCCTGGATAAAGACTTTGCTGCCTAGATGTTCGGACTTCAGAAACTGTAAGCGGATCGTCAGGGGTTAGTGTTAGTTTTTTTTTTTTTAGTTTTTTTGGGTGTTTTTTTTTTTAGATTAGGGTTTGGGCATTCTGAAAAGAGCTAAATGCTTTTTCAGGGTAAGAAAAAGAGCTCAATGCATATACAAATGCCTTTTTCAGGGCAATGGGTATCTTAGGTTTTTGTTAGAGTTAGGTTTTTTATTTTGGGGGGGTTGGTTGGGTGGTGGGTTTTACTGTTGGGGGGTCTTTGTATTTTTTTTAGGTATAAGAGCTTAAAGTCAATGCCATACAAAAGGCCCTTTTAAGGGCTATTGGTAGTTTATTGTAGACTAGGGTTTTTTTATTTTGGTTGGGGGGGTTATTTTTATAGGGCTATTAGATTAGGTGTAATTGCTTTTATTTTGTATAATTTAGTTTGCTATTTTTTGTAATTTAATGGGAGGGGTTGTAATTTAGTGTTTGTTCTTTTTTGTAATTTAGTATTTTTATTTTTGTAATTGTAGATTTAATTTTTTTTAGTAGTGTTAGGTTTTTTTAATGTGTAATTTAATTTATTTAATTGATAGTTATTTTAATTTTAGTATAATAGTAATGTTAGTTTAATTTATAGTTTAAACTTAGGTTTTTTTAATTTCCCAGGTAAGTTTTTATTTATTTTCAGATAGGGAGGGTTAGAGGGTTGTTAGGTTTAGGGGTTATAAATTTAATTTAGTTTTTTGCGATGTGGGGGCTGTCGGTTTAGGGATTAATAGGTTTATTTAGTGCCAGTGATGTGGGAGGCCAGAGATTTAGGGATTAATAACTTTGTTTAGTGGTGGTGATGTCGGGGAGCAGCGGAATAGGGGTTAATATCTTTAGTATAGTGTGGGCGATGTTGGGGTGCAGGGGGAATAGGGGTTAATAACTTTATTATAGTGGCAGCGATGTCGGGCGCGGCAGATTAGGCGTTAATTACTTTATTTAGGTGTCAGCGATGTCCGGGCAGAATATTAGGGGTGTTTAGACTTGGGGGTTATGTTAAGGTGTTAGGTTTAAACATAACTTTTTCCCTATAGACATCAATGGGGTTACGTTACGGAGCTTTTCATTCCGCGATCGCAGGTGTTAATTTTTTTTCTAACACTTTCTCCCCATTGATGTATATGGGGAAAGCAGTGCTTGGATTTTGTGCGCTATGGAGCTCATCGCCACCATATAGCACGCACAAGGTGGCTTTTCAAAAACTTGTAATGGCAGCGCTATGGAGGGTGAAATAACGCAACCTTTGTTGCGTTCATTTTGTACCCTCTATAGCGCAGAACTTGTCATCTAGGTGTTATACATTTAAAAATCAGAGTGCTCTTAAAAGTAAACCACAATATAATAGACCCCTAAACGTTTCAATACAGGAGTTGAGGGAATTAAGTGTAATGCAACACATTTAACTCTGCTGACAGTGTTGCATTCATATTGGCTCAATGTCAGGCTGATATTTATAGAACTAGATTCCAGAAACAAACTCTGCAAGGTGAATTTCATAAGGAAATAGAAAACTCATTATGTGAAAAGTTGAGTTGTAAGCAATGCATATTATTTCATTGTGGCATGAAAGAATATTCTATACATAAGTAAAAAATATACTTGACAATAACATGGGTAACTGAGCAGCCAGCATCCAATGTTTTTTTAGAAACAGTGCATCCATCTTTATGCCCAGTAATGAGCCAGCTTACAAGTGGAGCTCTAACAGTTAAGAGCAAGCAAAAAGGGGTTTATCACAGCTGTTTGCGCGTGTCTGGTTTATCGCTAGTATTAGAAGTTAAAAGGAAAAGTGATTGCCTGAGCACAATTGAAGTTAACGCGCGAAAACAGATCAAAAATACATTGAAAAGTACAGTTACACTAATAAAAAAAAAATTTTGTTTTAAATATTGCACAAAAAAACTTATAAGGCTCTAAGATATGGGGTCTCAGGTTAATGTTATACTGTGGATTTACTGTAAATATTTCGCATTTCAATGTTCTGCACATAATAGAATATGTTTTTTTTTTTTTATTAAATAATTCTATTGAAGTAAAATATGTTTTATGTATTTTTAAATAGATATTTATATATATATATATATATATATATATATATATATATATATAAATGCCTGCAAACAACATCAAGAGACTACTATTCTTTTTAAATAAAATATATATATATATATATATATATATATATTGTACCAAAATACTATCATATATATATATATATATATATATATATATATATATAGAGAGAGAGAGAGAGAGAGAGAGAGAGATGTATTTATGAATAAATAGAACATATTCTTCTATGTGAAGAACATTGGAATGTGAAATAGTGCACTTGTTTGCTCCATTGACATCTATAGGCGAATAAGTTAATACCAGTTATCATGTTAGTGCTTGTGCAAAAATAATTTACTTTCAACTCGTAATACGAACACTACTCGGCGCACGCAAAAACGCGTTACATATCGCTCCACTTGTAATCTGGCCCAAACTGTGGTACCCCTTGCTACACATGTGTGTTTAAACATAAACAAATATGTGAATATGGATGCAGATGCATATACTCAAGAATATGGTTTCACATTCAAGTATGTACATGCTTTTTAAACATATATTTATTTTTCTAAATCCATTTCAGCACCAATATTTTTAAACCCTCATGCCTAAATGAATCAATAGGAATGAATACCTGCATTCCTAGTGGTAACCCTTTTAAATATGCTTCCCTAAACTATAACCAATACATAAGTATATCCCTGAGACAAATTAGTTAAACTTGTATTAGTTAAAATTTCACTTTTTTTTATAAAATGAATGCAGTTAGCTACTCTCAACATAATACATATGCAATTTACAGGACTAAATGGAAACAAAATCCATTGCATAACATCCAATAATAAGATGTTATGCAAAAGATGAGGCTATATTGCAAATTAGTATTAAAGTATGTATGAATGAAATAACTCATGCACAACATTTGGTTATTGCTTCTGCTGGACAAGGTATGGTATAAATGGACAATCAAATTAGCCAAAGCAACAAGATATGTACATGAACAATTTATTAAGAATGCTAAAGTATTATGCACACGGACCTCAGAAGATAATGTTGAGAATGAAATATCAGCATCCCATGATTGTATCTGCTTACATGAATATCTTAACATTAACAGCCGTGCACTGCTTTGAAACTAAGAATACAGTTAGTTGATACCTTTCTTAGAAAAGGTTTATACTTCATACAACCCAGCCCTTTGTGGAAGGCAAGTGGTTTTTACAGCTATCTTTGACAAACAATCCAAATACAAAAACAATAATTTACTAATAGACTGGACTTGCTTGAAATCTGAGGATAAGGGAAAATTAATGAATTGGGTAGGTAAGACACATATGCTGCCAAGACTAAATAATAGATCAGTGTAGTAATCCAATCCTCAAACAGAATTTAGAATATTTTGCTGGCAACAGATATTGCAATCCAACAGGCAAATATTAGTTAAAGAGACAGTAAACTTAAAATGTTATTCCCCAAAAAGGGCTAGATTACAAGTGGCTCATTATTGCTAGGTCTTGTATAAGAATATACTCCTTTATTGATACATCATTAAAATCTTGTCACCACAGGGTCGACATTTCAGCTCTGTAAAAATTTAAGAGACCATTGCAAAATTATCAAGCATGTGTTATAGGCATGTGTTTGAGGTAAATTAACATTTTAGTTTTATTTTATAAACCAATGATAACATTTCTCCCAAATTCCAAATAAAAATATTGTCATTTAGAGCATTTATTTGCAGAAAATGACAACTGGTCAAAATAACAAAAAAGATGCAGTGTTTTCAGACCTTGAATAATGTAAAGAAAACAAGTTCATATTCATTTTTAAACCACACAATACTAATGTTTTAACTTAGCAAGAGATCAGAAATCAATATTTGGTGGAATAACCCTGAATTGAATCACAACTGTCATGCGTCTTGGCGTGCTCTACAACAGTCTTTCACATTGCTGTTCAATGACTTTATGCCACTTCTGGTGCAAACATTCAAGCAGCTTGGCTTTGTTTGATAGTTTTGCACACCTTCAGCCTCACCCAAGGAGCCTGTTTCAAACTGTTCTTGGCCTGCACTTTACCCCAGCAGCCATTTGCAATTCTTTTTGTAGGTCACTTGATGTCATCCTACGATTGTTGAGAGACATTCAAATGAGTTTTTGCCCTCTGCCGGTCTGTAGCTTTGTTCACTCTGGTTAATTAAATAAATGTCCCCCAATTGCCCCCAAAATAAAGTGCGCTGTTAAGTTTGTTAAATAAAAATTATAGCCATCTTTTTTTTTTATTATTACTGTATAAAGCAGTTATAAGGGGTTAAAGTGATAGGATGTGGGGTGTTAGAAAAAAAGGCACAGAAAAATGCCTTTACATAGCAGTTTATGGGGACTGTGTTTAAACTTTAAATATATATGTATATGCTTATATACATATATATTTATGTGTAAATATGTGTATATACACATATAAGCAGGCACGCTAACATCTTGAGGATTTATAGTGAGAACACACTAAATTCCTCTCCTCATAGACGTCTACAGGGCTATAAGCCAAAATGCACTAAGCCGAAAGTGCAATAAGAAATAAGATAATATAGCATTGTTATTTTTTATCATATATATGACATTGTTTAAAAAGTGATATGGTATATGACAAGATATTTCACTGAGAAGGGCTCAAATGTGCAGGTACACATGCATACACATACTGTATATACATACAAATATATGTGTGTGTGTATATATATATATATATATATATATATATACAGTATATATATATATATATATATATATATATATATATATATATAAATATAAAATTCAATAAATTAAGGGGGGTAAAAATTAGATAAAAAAAAATGAAATTAAAATCCTCCATGTCTCAAAATTAAATCAATGTAAATATTTGCATAGGAAATTAGCACATCTAGGTAAGATTCCCTGCTCGCTTTTTCCCAGTAATACTTTATATACAATGTTACCATTGCACAAGAGAATTCTGGGTAAGATATGCAAAAAAACCTGAGAATTTGCATATCTTACCCAGAATTCTCTTGTGCAATGGTAACATTGTATATGAGGTATTTCTGGGAAAAAGCGAGCCTAGATCTTGCCTAGATGTGCCAATTTCCTATGCAAATATTTACATTGATTATATATATATATATATATATATATATATACCCATTCATTTCAAGAAGGCACTCTTGATTTTACAAATAAATTATTCCTTTATTGAATAAACATTTTCGGGGTCTCCCACTTCTTCAGATTTACACCCAAAAATAAGCTTACCTCCTCTATCTAGAGATCCCCATCTCCCGTGTCACCCGGTCATCACAGCTTACTCATCTCGCAACTGCGCATGCGCATGAGTACCTACAGTGGCCCAGGAAGTAAAAAATCAAAATTAAAAAGGCTCGGCAAAAAATGTCCTATCGGTTAATCTTTTTCTAACAATTAATACCAATAGTTAGCAGAGGAGCTTGTACATTATATTATTGTGCCAGGTTTATTAATTTTATACACAAACTACTTCTATTACTAACATACCAAATGATATAGATATAACCATAAAAATTAGGGTGGATAACACATGTATACCTAATTGTATGTTGAAAAAAGAGGTATATCTGAGTTAAACTTCCACTTTAGTAAATCATAGCACATACTTAATAGAAGAGTGCATGTAAAGGTAACACAAATTTAAATTGTGATACAGGTAAAGCCTTCTTTAGGCTGGGTGGAAGACAGCATGTAACTTCCAGAATTGAATTTCTCTCAGTGTCCTTTTGGTGAAGCGTGCTCTGTAACTTGTTGCCATTCTTATAGATACAAGGTCCAGGAATTCAATAACATGGTTGCTGCTTGTCATCTTGAACTTCAAGTTGTTGTTTACGCTGTCTAAATCATTAAGCCATTTATCAAGATCTTCTTGGCTGCCAGCCCAAATAAAGAAGAGGTTGTCAATGTATTTTCGATACATCTGTATCCTTCTATCAAAAAGCAATTCAGACCCCCTAGTCTCAAACTGGGCCATGTACAAATTGGCATAGGATGGGGTCACATTGGACCCCATCGCTGTGCCTGACACTTAAAGGTAAAACATATTTTCAAATTTGAAGTAGTTGTACTTCAGACAGAATTCTAGCAACTGTAATATTGTATCCAGTGGTGGACCCACATAAGGCACATGTAGCAAACTGGCTCGTATAGAGGCTAACCCCTCATTATGGGGATAAGAGTATATAAACTGCTCACGTCTAGTGAGACTAGTATTTATTCTCCTGTTAGAATGTCAACAGTTTGCAATTGCTTTACCAGTTCAATAGAGTCCAATAAAAAAGTGTCCATGCATTTTACCAATGGTTGTAGTAGGCTATCAAGGTATGTAGCAATAGTTTGTAGAATAGACCCCTGTGCCGAAACTATTGGTCATCCAGGGGGATTTTTTGAGTCCTTGTGGACTTTAGGCAATGTGTATATTATTGGGATTATAGGAAATCATATACACCCTTCATGAGTGTACCTTGTTTTAACATCAGTGTTAGGTAGTTATCAATAGTTTTCTTGAATTCTTTAGTGGGATCCTTGGACAGTGTACGATAGACTGTTACATAATTGAGCTGTTGTAGTAGCTCATTTTTATATTTTTCGAAATCCTGGAGTACCAGGGCACCGCCTTTATCAGCTTCTCTGATGAACAGGCTAGGGTTATTCTTCAATCCCCTCAAGGCGTCCCATTCTCCTTTTGTCAAGTTTTTTCGCACTTTACCCTTCACAGGTTGTTGAATAGTTACTAGCTCATTACTCGTCATGCTACTAAAGGTATTAACACTAGCATTATGGCTTTTAGGATCAAATTTGCTACTTTTTCTGAAGGGGTCAATGTCTTCATTGGTATGTTAGTAATAGAGGTAGTTTGTGTATAACATTCATAAACCTGGTGCAGTAATATAATGTATAAGCTCCTTTGCTAACTATTGGTATTAATTGTTAGAATAAGATTAACCGATAGTATATTTTTTGCCGAGCATTTTTAATTTTGCTATTTGTATTTTTTACTTCCTGGGCCACCGTAGGTACTTATGCACATGAGCAGTTACGAGATGAGTACACTGTGACGACCAGGTTACACGGGTGATGGGGATCTCTATATAGAGGAGATAAGCTTATTTTTCTGTGTGAATCTGAGGAAGGGGGAGACCCCGAAAATGTTTATTCAATTAAGGAATATCTTATTTGTAAAATGGAGAGTGCCTTCTTGAAATGGATGGGTCTGTATTGTGGATTTGAAGTGCACCCCGTGAGTGAGCGCTTTAAATATTATATCGTATATATATACTGTATATACACACACACACGCCTGAGCCCTTCCCACCTTGTCAAATACTATATCACTTTAAAACACTTTTTATACATTTATTTTAATAATAAACATATATTACTGTTAATAAATATATATATATATATATATATATATATATATATATATATATATATATATATATATATATATATATATATATATATAAAAAGAAAGCAATAGGTTCAGCACAAATTAACAGTTCAAAAATGGTAAGCAAAAGTGCACGGTAGCCAGAGGGTCCTGCTCACCTCCCATATATAAATCCAAAAGGAAAAAAGTGAATGGCTCCAGCACTGTTTCTTTTAAAAGTGAAAAAACCTTTATTAAGGTGACATAATGAACAGACAGCAACATTTCGGGTAACGCAGACCCTTAATCATCCTTTTGGATTTATATATATATATATATATGTGTGTGTGTGTGTGAGTGTAATACTTTATTTTAATACATTTTATATGTGTGTTATACTCCAGGTATACAGTCTCACTACTTTTATTAGCGCTGTTATGTTTTGCGCTTGCTAAACATTCTCTGGTAATTCTGTTTCACCATTAACTTGTAATACCAGATTGTGCACCATTCTTATCCCAGGCCCACAGTTCTGATAACACACCCTGCACTATCGTTAGCGCTCCACTTGTCATCTAGGCCTAATTTTGCATGCAGATCTTTTGTAATGGCGGAAATAATTCCTATGGTATAATTAAAAAAAAAAATACTTTAATGTCCTATTTTATTCTGTACACTTTTTCTGTTTGCTGTAAAATAAGTTATCAAAACTTATTGGGGCATATTTATCAATGTGCTAGCGGACATGATACGAAGTAGCGTATCATTTCCGCTGCCCATCGATAAATGCTGACAGCATACGCTGTTGGCATTTATCATTGCACCAGCAGTTCTTGTGAACTGCTGGTGCAATGCCGCCCCCGGCAGATTTGCGGACAATTGGCCGCTAGTAGGGGGTGTCAATCAACCCGATTGTATTCGATCGGGTTGATTTCTGTCCGCGGCCTCAGAGCAGGCTTTAGACCACTGCATCATAACTATTGTTTCCGACGGAGCTTGATAAATATGCCCCATTGCCTCAAACGCACAAAATCACTAGGAAACAGATATAAATATGAGAACATGAGATTTTCTTTTATAAATTGCAGCAGGTTAGCAAGTGTAAATCTGCATATACATTGTACATTTCTCACCACTGTACTGTGAAGAGAACCATGTAAATTGTTGTCCATAGATAAGCAAGAATTTTCGTAAATTAAAATAAATAAATAAATAAATAAATAAAATACAGGTAGCTATGACTGTCATGCTTTTGCATATTACATTTCTTATAAAATTATTTTTATTATATTTACTTCATTAAAATGTATGTGGTATGCTAACATTTATTAGGCAGAGCATTGCCAGCTATTAAATGGACATAAAACTCAACCTATAAATCTATCTGTAAAATGTTTAATTAAGGAAATTCAAGCAACATCGGCGTATTCATTCCTTACTTTTCATACCTGCTTTTGCTTAAAAAAAATAATAATTGAAATGTGTTGTTGTTACACCTCAACCAGGGATGCTGGTGCGCTTTCAAAATAATAGCTTAGCCCCTTAAAACAATTAGGGACAGGCTGCAGAAGTTCGGGAAAAAATGAGTAACACACTGCCCAAATTCTGGACTGTCCCAAAAAAATATGGATATCTGTCTACTTTAATATATAAAGAATACCTGGAAACTGCAGATTTTTCCAGGAAAGCCATACGGCTAGATCACGAGTTTTTGTCGGTAAGGTGGGGCTAACGCTCCTTTTTTTCTTACTGCTCCCTTTAAACAACGCTGGTATTACGAGTTTTCTGCAAGCCGACGTTAGCCTCAGAAAAGTGAGCGTTGAGCAAAATTTAGATCCACATCTCACCTTGATACCAGCGTTGCTTACAGTAGCGGTAAGCATTCAAAACGTGCTCATGCACGATTTCGCCATAGGAAACAATGGGGCTGAGCTGGGTGAAAAAAAAACTAACACCTGCAAAAAAGCAGCGTTCAGCTCCTACTGCAGCCCCATTGTTTCCTATGGGAAAATAAAAGTTATGTCTGCACCTAACACCCTAACATGAACCCCGAGTCTAAACACCCCTAATCTTACACTTATTAACCCCTAATCTGCCACCCCCGACTCCGCCGCCACCTACATTATACTAATGAACCCCTAATCTGCTGCCCCTAACATCGCCGAACCCTACATTATATTTATTAACCCCTAATCTACCCCCCCAACGTCGCCGCAACTATATTAAATTTATTAACCCCTAATCTGCTGCCGCCAACGTCACCACCACTATAATAAAGTTATTAACCCCTAAACCTAAGTCTAACCCTAACACCCCCTAACTTAAATATAATTTAAATTAAAAGAAATTAATTTAACATAATTAAATAAATCAATCCTATTTAAAACTAAATACTTACCTATAAAATAAACCCTAAGGCCTAGATTTGGAGTTCGGCGGTAAAAGGGCTGCTAACGCTCCGCAGGCTTTTTTCTGGCCGCACCATAAATTTAACTCTGGTATCGAGAGTTTAATCAAATGCTGCGTTAGGCTCCAAAAAAGGAGCGTAGAGCATTTTTACCGCAAATGCAACTCTCGATACCAGAGTTGCTTACGGACGCGGCCGGCCTCAAAAACGTGCTCGTGCACGATTCTCCCATAGGAAACAATGGGACTGTTTGAGCTGAAAAAAAACCTAACACCTGCAAAAAAGCAGCGTTCAGCTCCTAACGCAGCCCCATTGTTTCCTATGGGGAAACACTTCCTACGTCTGCACCTAACACTCTAACATGTACCCCGAGTCTAAACACCCCTACCCTTACACTTATTAACCCCTAATCTGCTGCCCCCGCTATCGCTGACCCCTGCATATTTTTTTTAACCCCTAATCTGCCGCTCCGTAAACCGCCGCAACCTACGTTCTCCCTATGTACCCCTAATCTGCTACCCCTAACACCGCCGACCCCTATATTATATTTATTAACCCCTAACCTGCCCCCCACAAAGTCGCCGACACCTGCCTACACTTATTAACCCCTAATCTGCCGAGCGGACCTGAGCGCTACTATAATAAAGTTATTAACCCCTAATCCGCCTCACTAACCCTATCATAAATAGTATTAACCCCTAATCTGCCCTCCCTAACATCGCCGACACCTAACTTCAATTATTAACCCCTAATCTTCCGATCGGAGCTCACCGCTATTCTAATAAATGGATTAACCCCTAAAGCTAAGTCTAACCCTAACACTAACACCCCCCTAACTTAAATATAATATTTATCTAACGAAATAAATTAACTCTTATTAAATAACTTATTCCTATTTAAAGCTAAATACTTACCTGTAAAATAAATCCTAATATAGCTACAATATAAATTATAATTATATTATAGCTATTTTAGGATTAATATTTATTTTACAGGCAACTTTGTAATTATTTTAACCAGGTACAATAGCTATTAAATAGTTAAGAACTATTTAATAGTTACCTAGTTAAAATAATAACAAATTTACCTGTAAAATAAATCCTAACCTAAGATATAATTAAACCTAACACTACCCTATCAATAAAATAATTAAATAAACTACCTACAATTACCTACAATTAACCTAACACTACACTATCAATAAATTAATTAAACACAATTCCTACAAATAAATACAATTAAATAAACTAGCTAAAGTACAAAAAATAAAAAAGAACTAAGTTACAGAAAATAAAAAAATATTTACAAACATAAGAAAAATATTACAACAATTTTAAACTAATTACACCTACTCTAAGCCCCCTAATAAAATAACAAAGCCCCCCAAAATAAAAAATTCCCTACCCTATTCTAAATTAAAAAAGTTACAAGCTCTTTTACCTTACCAGCCCTGAACAGGGCCCTTTGCGGGGCATGCCCCAAGAATTTCAGCTCTTTTGCCTGTAAAAAAAAACATACAATACCCCCCCCCCCAACATTACAACCCACCACCCACATACCCCTAATCTAACCCAAACCCCCTTAAAGAAACCTAACACTAAGCCCCTGAAGATCTTCCTACCTTGTCTTCACCATACCAGGTTCACCGATCCGTCCTGGCTCCAACATCTTCATCCAACCCAAGCGGGGGTTGGCGATCCATAATCCGGTCCAGAAGAGGCTCCAAAGTCTTCCTCCTATCCGGCAAGAAGAGGACATCCGGACCGGCAAACATCTTCTCCAAGCGGCATCTTCGATCTTCTTCCATCCGGAGCGAAGCGGCAGGATCCTGAAGACATCCAGCGCGGAACATCCATCCGGACCGACGACTGAACGACGAATGACTGTTCCTTTAAGGGACGTCATCCAAGATGGCGTCCCTCGAATTCCGATTGGCTGATAGGATTCTATCAGCCAATCGGAATTAAGGTAGGAATTTTCTGATTGGCTGATGGAATCAGCCAATCAGAATCTAGTTCAATCCGATTGGCCGATCCAATCAGCCAATCAGATTGAGCTCGCATTCTATTGGCTGATCGGAACAGAGTAGGTGTAATTAGTTTAAAATTGTTGTAATATTTTTCTTATGTTTGTAAATATTTTTTTATTTTCTGTAACTTAGTTCTTTTTTATTTTTTGTACTTTAGATAGTTTATTTAATTGTATTTATTTGTAGGAATTGTGTTTAATTAATTTATTGATAGTGTAGTGTTAGGTTAATTGTAGGTAATTGTAGGTAGTTTATTTAATTATTTTATTGATAGGGTAGTGTTAGTTTTAATTATAACTTAGGTTAGGATTTATTTTACAGGTAAATTTGTTATTATTTTAACTAGGTAACTATTAAATAGTTCTTAACTATTTAATAGCTATTGTACCTGGTTAAAATAATTACAAAGTTGCCTGTAAAATAAATATTAATCCTAAAATAGCTATAATATAATTATAATTTATATTGTAGCTATATTAGGATTTATTTTACAGGTAAGTATTTAGCTTTAAAAAGGAATAATTTATTTAATAAGAGTTAATTTATTTCGTTAGATTTAAATTATATTTAACTTAGGGGGGGTGTTAGTGTTAGGGTTAGACTTAGCTTTAGGGGTTAATACATTTATTAGAATAGCGGTGAGCTCCGGTCGGCAGATTAGGGGTTAATAATTGAAGTTAGGTGTCGGCGATGTTAGGTAGGGCAGATTAGGGGTTAATACTATTTATGATAGGGTTAGTGAGGCGGGTTAGGGGTTAATAACTTTATTATAGTAGCGCTCAGGTCCGCTTGGCAGATTAGGGGTTAATAAGTGTAGGCAGGTGTCGGCGACGTTGAGGGGGGCAGATTAGGGGTTAATAAATATAATATAGGGGTCGGCGATGTTAGGGGTAGCAGATTAGGGGTACATAGGGATAACGTAGGTGGCGGCGATTTGCGGTCGGAAGATTAGGGGTTAATTATTTTAAGTAGCTTGCGGCGACGTTGTGGGGGGCAAGTTAGGGGTTAAGAAATATAATATAGGGGTCGGCGGGGTTAGGGGCAGCAGATTAGGGGTACATAAGTATAACGTAGGTGGCGGTCGGCAGATTAAGGGTTAAAAATTTAAATAGAGTGGCGGCGATGTAGGGGGGACCTCGGTTTAGGGGTACATAGGTAGTTTATGGGTGTTAGTGTACTTTAGGGTACAGTAGTTAAGAGCTTTATAAACCGGCGTTAGCCAGAAAGCTCTTAACTCCTGCTATTTTCAGGCGGCTGGAATTTTGTCGTTAGAGCTCTAACGCTCACTTCAGAAACGACTCTAAATACCAGCGTTAGAAAGATCCCATTGAAAAGATAGGCTACGCAAATGGCGTAGGGGGATCTGCGGTATGGAAAAGTCGCGGCTGAAAAGTGAGCGTTAGACCCTTTAATCACTGACTCCAAATACCAGCGGGCGGCCAAAACCAGCGTTAGGAGCCTCTAACGCTGGTTTTGACGGCTACCGCCGAACTCCAAATCTAGGCCTAAACGAGCAACAATATAACTAATAGTTACATTGTAGCTAGCTTAGGATTTATATTTATTTTACAGGCAACTTTGTATTTATTTTAACTAGGTACAATAGTTATTAAATAGTTATTAACTATTTAATAACTACCTAGCTAAAATAAGTACAAAATTACCTGTAAAATAAATCCTAACCTAAGTTACAATTACACCTAACACTACACTATCATTAAACTAATTACCTAAACTACCTACAATTAATTACAATTATATTAAATAAACTAAATTACGAAAAAAAACACTAAATTACAGAAAAAAAAAAGAATTACAAGAATTTTAAATTAATTACAACTAATCTAATCCCCCTAATAAAATAAAAAAGCCCCCCAAAATAATAAAATTTCCCTACCCTATACTAAATTACAAATAGCCCTTAAAAGGGCCTTTTCCAGGGCATTGCCCCAAAGTAATCAGCTCTTTTACCTGTAAAAAAAGAATACAATACCCCCCTAACATTACAACCCACCACCCACACACCCCTACTCTAAAACCCACCCAACCCCCCCTTAAAAAAACCTAACACTAACCCCCTGAAGATCACTCTACCTTGAGCCGTCTTCACCCAGCCGGGCACAAGTGGTCCTCCAGAGGGTCCGAAGATGGCAGAAAGCTTCATCCAGGCGGCATCTTGTATTTTCATCCTTCCGGAGCGGAGCGGGTCCATCTTCAATCCAGTCGACATGGAGCCATCCTCTTCAAACGAAGTCCTTATGAAGAATGAAGGTTCCTTTAAATGATGTCATCCAAGATGGCGTCCCTTGAATTCCGATTGGCTGATAGAATCCTATCAGCCAATCGGAATTAAGGTAGGAAAAATCCTATTGGCTGATGTAATCAGCCAATCGGATTGACCTCGCATTCTATTGGCTGTTCCAATCAGCCAATAGAATGCAAGGTCAATCCTATTGGCTGATTGGATCAGCCAATCAGATTGAACTTCAATCCGATTGGCTGATAGCATCAGCCAATAGGATTTTTCCTACCTTAATTCCGATTGGCTGATAGGATTCTATCAGCCAATCTGAATTCAAGGGACACCATCTTGGATGACGTCATTTAAAGGAACCTTCATTCTTCGTTAGGACTTCATTTGAAGAGGATGGCTCCGCGTCGTCTGGATTGAAGATAGACCCGCTCCACTCCGGAAGGATGAAGAATCAAGATGCCGCCTGGATGAAGCCTTCTGCCGTCTGGAGGATCTCTTCTGCCCGGATCGGATGAAGACTTCGGACCCTCTGGAGGACCACTTGTGCCCGGCTGGGTAAAAGAGCTGATTACTTTGGCGCAATGCCCCGCAAAAGGCCCTTTTAAGGGCTATTTGTAATTTAGTATAGGGTAGGGAAATTTTATTATTTTGTTTATTTTTTTATTTTATTAAGGGGATTAGATTAGGTGTAATTAGTTTAAAATTCTTGTAATTCTTTTTTTTTCTGTAATTTAGTGTTTGTTTTTTTCGTGATTTAGTTTATTTCATTTAATTGTAATTGTAGGTAGTTTAGGTAATTAGTTTAATGATAGTGTAGTGATAGGTGTAATTCTAACTTAGGTTAGGATTTATTTTACAGGTAATTTTGTACTTATTTTAGCTAGGTAGTTATTAAATAGTTAATAACTATTTAATAACTATTGTACCTAGTTAAAATAAATACAAAGTTGCCTGTAATATAAAAATAAATCATAAGCTAGCTACAATGTAACTATTAGTTATATTGTAGCTAGCTTAGGGTTTATTTTATCAGTAAGTGTTTAGTTTTAAATAGGATTAATTTATTTAATTATGTTAAATTAATTTCGTTTAATTTAAATTATATTTAAGTTACGGGGGGTTAGGGTTATGGTTAGACTTAGGTTTAGGGGTTAATAACTTTATTATAGTAGCGGCGACGTCTGGGTCGGAAGATTAGGGGTTAATAATTATAGGTAGGTGTCGGCGACTTTGGGGGGGCAGATTAGGGGTTAATAAAATGTTAGAGTGTTTGCGAGGTGGGAGTGTGGTGGTTTAGGGGTTAATACATTTATTAAAGTGGCGGCGATATCCGGTTGGCAGATTAGGGGTTAATAATTGTAGGTAGGTGGCGGCGACATTGGGGGCGGGGTTAATAAATATAATGTAGGTGTTGGCGATGTTAGGGGCAGCAGATTAAGGGTCCATAGGTATAATGTAGGTGGCGGCGATGTCCGGATGGCAGATTAGGGGTTAAAAAAATGTAATATAGTGTTTGCGATGTGGGGGGGCCTCGATTTAGGGGTTAATAGGTAGTTTATAGGTGTTAGTGTACTTTGTAGCACTTTAGTTAAGAGCTTTATGTTCTGGCGTTAGCTCATAAAACTCTTAACTACTGACTTTTAAATGCGGTAGAAGTCTGGACAGGAGAGGGTCTAACGCTCACTTCTTCCAAGACTCGTAATACCGGCGTTCTACTAATTGAACTTTGTTCCTTTGGACTTATTATTTGAGCTCAAAACGGACTTTCTTTTCAATCCATAATCCTTCATACCACCGGTGGTTTTTTATTGTTTATTTTTTATTTCATTTTTTAATCAACATATTATATGTTTTAGGCTAGTTACCTTGTATTAGGGTTTATTAAATATATATTTTATTTAACTAACTTATTTTGTGAGCTATTCTTTGCCATTAGCTTATGTTTATAATTACTAGCTCTATCCCATCCTCTATTGCAACATATTAGCAGCTTTTATTAGCGCTCCCTGTATTTGTGTTTTTTATAGCTATTATTTGGAGGTATTTTTGGAACTAACCTCTTTTTTCAGGGCAGCCATATTTTGTGCTAATTTATAGACCTCCCTTTTTTACCTTTTGGTACACATGTACCTGTCAGACTTGTAATACCAGCGGGCGTTAAAAAGCAGCGTTGGGACCTCTCAACGCTGCTTTTTAAGGCTAACGCCAAACTCGTGATCTAGGCGATTGTTTTTGTGGCCTTCTGCCCCATGGAAGAATTATTGTTTGTAAAAAATTAGCCGTGAAGTGTGAGGTTGGCATGGGTTTCAGACTTTGCTGGTCCAATTTTTTTATTTGTTTGAATTTTGTGACATCTTTCACTTATTAGAACTACATAAAAATAAAGCAATATAGGTATATTTTGTAAAATAGGCAACAGTGATTCTCCAGCAGTTTAATGAATTGATCAAGTAATACAATATTTAATATTTTCTGCACACTGGGTGCAAATTAGAAACTAATGGGAGTGGTCTGTATCCCTATAACTGACTTAATTGATTGTTTTTATGTAAAGCATCAGCTTGGCCAAACTATTTGTTGAATGAAACTAAGCTCTCTAACATTATAATCAAGGCTTATTCAAATTCCCCAACAAAATCATTTAGATGACTACTGTAATACATTACAAAAAAAACAACAACATATAATGTGACACTCATAGTTTTATGGCTTCAGCAGCATTGGTCACTTAAAAACCTATTTTCAACTATTACAAAAGGTGCATATTTGCTGCTGTATGAGGTTCTTTTTTAAAATTTAATGTTCAAATGCATATGAAATTAAACCTCCATGGTTTAGATAGAACATGCAATTTTAATAGACTTTTCAGTTTACTGCAGTTATCACATTTAGGGCTAGAAGAAAGTTTTTTGCGCTCGTTGAGAAACGCTCAGTACAATTTGAAATTTGTTTTTGCACTAACCTGATGAGCGTAAAAAGCCGAACTTCGAATATCGCTCGCATGATATAGTATTCCCCATTAGAAGTCAATGGAGCATAAAAGTGGAAAAAAGACTACTTACATATTCTCAAGTGTGCTAACCCAACATGAAAATATGAATATTTCCCATTCCAATGTTCCTCACCTAGCAGAATATCTTCTATTTATTCATAAATACATAGTTCTACATATAACTGATGTTTGTGGTTTTTTGTATTTGATTATATATAGGTATAGATATACATAAATATATACAGGAAATTCTATTTATAAATACTAAGAACATATTTTGCAATGTGCAGTACACTGGATTGTGAAATATTTACAGTAAATACACAGTTTAACACTTTATTAAAATGAATATTGCATAAATATGCTTTTACATATTATCATCTACTTAAAGGGACATTGTACACTAGATTTTTCTTTGCATAAATGTTTTGTAGATGATCCATTTATATAGACCATACAGATTTTTATTTTTTTTTAACGTATTGTTTTGCTTATTTTTAAATAAAACTCTTTTTATTTTGTTCCAGGGTGTGTAACAGTTAATAGATCAAAATTACATATGTCAATAAACATCTAGTTAACGGTTAGGTCTTGTAAAACCAATGTCTAAGCCTGAGGGAACTTAGTCCCTCTCCTTCGAGTCTGCTTCCTTAGTTTCAACTAGAAGAGTGTGTGAGTCTTTTTTTCTGTTTAATCTATATTACCTTTGCAGTTTGCTTTGCAGCATAGCTATTAGTCATCTCTAGCTTGGTACGGAAATTCTTCGACGCCCCCTCATAGGTTAGACTCCTTGTGAGGACTCAGAGATGAATCATGGAACACATTATATTAATAAGATAAATACATTATAAAAAAACAAAAATAACCAAACAATTTTATAAACCATCAAGTCAACGTAAATTCATGGTCGTACTCCGTCTAAGTAGTTCTAGCTCTTTATCTACCATAGGATTCGTCTGGTGAGAAAGAGAGCGCAGGGTGCTTGGGGTTTAAATTCCTCACCCGAGGATGGGCCAGTTTTGTCCCATGCCTGTCTACTTATGCCTTTGTCTTTCAGATGGGATATCTGAACTTCATATAATACCCTTTCTTATCCAATAAAACCAAGTATTCTGGAACTGCCTTCTGTCTCCCTGAGTTCATGCTATGATTTCTGACATCTTATACAGTACGTATCTTGTATCTTGTCTAGTACTTCCTGCCAGACAGGAGAACCCGTTTTCCAGTGTCTGGCGATGCAGACCCTGGTGGCAGTGCATACAATTTTAATAAATCTATTTATGTTTGAGTTATACTTAGGGGATTCCTGGTTTAGTGATGCGTTATTTATGGAGAGGAAACATGGTGGTTCATTAAATAGTGTTAATAGGAGTTCATTAAGTTGGTCCCATATATCTCTTATTTTAGTGCATTCCCATCACATGTGGATATAAGTGCCCACTTCCCCGCACCCTCTGTAACAAAAGGTTGTGTTGCCTTTAGCAAAGTGGGATGATCTAATGGGAGTTACATACCACCAAAAAATGGTCTTAATACTGTTTTCTGTAAGGTCTGCACTGATTAAGCCTTTGCAAGAATCAAATAGAAGATGATTCAATTCATCTGTCTGGAGGACTAATTGTGTGTCTGTTTCCCATTTTGTAAGGAAGGTTGCCTTATTAGTATTTTTGTGGTCCTCCTGGATTGTAAGATATACTTTGGATATAGTGCCTTTACCCCTAATGGGGGATCTGCAGATTTCCTCTAGTATAGTGTATGTGTGTTGTGAGTGGGTTACGACAAATTTGTTGATAGCTGATGAAATCTGTAGATAGAGATACCAGTGGAGTTTATATGGCTGAATTTTTTCTTTAAGGTGGCTGTATGAAATCAAAAGTCCCCCCTTAATAAAGTCTGCTACTCTGTATAGCCCTTTATTTGACCATTTGCCTACTAGTCTATGAGTCTCAGCTGGCAAAATAGTTCTTATCAGTTTAATCCATGTATTGGTAGGGATCAGATTTAGTTGTTTACCTAAGGAGTCCCACACTGCCAAGGTACCTAAGGTTATTTGTGATCTATATGTGTTGTGGTTGGATCTATCTCTCTGATTCCATATTGGATCGTCTATGTTACTGTGCCCCATCAGATCAGATTCTATTCTTGTCCAGACTATATTTTGAGATATTTTGTGGAAGAGTGTGGCCTGAGCTATTCTGGCCGCTTGGTAATAATCCAATAAATTTGGTAATCCTACCCCTCCCAATTGTCTGTGTAGAGTCAGAACTTGAGAAACTATTCTCGCCTTCCTATCCCCTCTTACAAAAGCGAGAAGATCTTTTTGCAACTTCTGTAACTCTATCAAAGGTATTTTATTAGGGAGGGCTCTGAAAATATATAATAATCTAGGAAGAATGTTCATTTTTATGGCTGACAAGCATCCGTACCATGAAAAAGTGCTCTTTCTCCATGAATTCATGTCCATCCTTATTTTTTTGAATAAGGGTATATAGTTTACTTTATATAGTGTGTTATATGAGGCAGTTAGCTTAATTCCCAGATATGTCCACGTGATATCAAAATTGAGCTCTATAAGGCCTAGATTTAGAGTTCGGCGGTAGCCGTCAAAACCAGCGTTAGAGGCTCCTAACGCTGGTTTTGGCCGCCCGCTGGTATTTGGAGTCAGTGATTAAAGGGTCTAACGCTCACTTTACAGCCGCGACTTTTCCATACCGCAGATCCCCCTACGCCATTTGCGTAGCCTATCTTTTCAATGGGATCTTTCTAACGCCGGTATTTAGAGTCGTTTCTGCAGTGAGCGTTAGAGCTCTAACGACAAGATTCCAGCCGCCTGAAAAAAGCAGGAGTTAAGAGCTTTCTGGCTAACGCCGGTTTATAAAGCTCTTAACTACTGTACTCTAAAGTACACTAACACCCATAAACTACCTATGTACCCCTAAACCGAGGTCCCCCCACATCGCCGCCACTCGATTAAAATTTTTAACCCCTAATCTGCCGACCGCCACCTACGTTATACTTATGTACCCCTAATCTGCTGCCCCTAACCCCGCCGACCCCTATATTATATTTATTAACCCCTAACTTGCCCCCCACAACGTCGCCGCAAGCTACTTAAAATAATTAACCCCTAATCTTCCGACCGCAAAGCGCCGCCACCTACGTTATCCCTATGTACCCCTAATCTTCTGCCCCTAACATCGCCGACCCCTATGTTATATTTATTAACCCCTAATCTGCCCCCACAACGTCGCCGACACCTACCTACACTTATTAACCCCTAATCTGCCGAGCGGACCTGAGCGCTACTATAATAAAGTTATTAACCCCTAATCCGCCTCACTAACCCTATCATAAATAGTATTAACCCCTAATCTGCCCTCCCTAACATCGCCGACACCTACCTTCAATTATTAACCCCTAATCTGCCGACCGGAGCTCACCGCTATTCTAATAAATGTATTAACCCCTAAAGCTAAGTCTAACCCTAACACTAACACCCCCCTAAGTTAAATATAATTTTTATCTAACGAAATAAATTAACTCTTATTAAATAAATGATTCCTATTTAAAGCTAAATACTTACCTGTAAAATAAACCCTAATATAGCTACAATATAAATTATAATTATATTATAGCTATTTTAGGATTAATATTTATTTTACAGGTAACTTTGTATTTATTTTAACCAGGTACAATAGCTATTAAATAGTTAAGAACTATTTAATAGTTACCTAGTTAAAATAATTACAAATTTACCTGTAAAATAAATCCTAACCTAAGATATAATTAAACCTAACACTACCCTATCAATAAAATAATTAAATAAACTACCTACAATTACCTACAATTAACCTAACACTACACTATCAATAAATTAATTAAACACAATTGCTACAAATAAATACAATTAAATAAACTATCTAAAGTACAAAAAATAAAAAAGAACTAAGTTACAGAAAATAAAAAAATATTTACAAACATAAGAAAAATATTACAACAATTTTAAACTAATTACACCTACTCTAAGCCCCCTAATAAAATAACAAAGACCCCCAAAATAAAAAATTCCCTACCCTATTCTAAATTTAAAAAGTTACAAGCTCTTTTACCTTACCAGCCCTGAACAGGGCCCTTTGCGGGGCATGCCCCAAGAAGTTCAGCTCTTTTGCCTGTAAAAGAAAACATACAATACCCCCCCCCCCAACATTACAACCCACCACCCACATACCCCTAATCTAACCCAAACCCCCCTTAAATAAACCTAACACTAAGCCCCTGATGATCTTCCTACCTTGTCTTCACCATGCCAGGTTCACCGATCCGTCCTGGCTCCAAGATCTTCATCCAACCCAAGCGGGGGCTAGACATCCACTGAAGAAGTCCAGAAGAGGGTCCAAAGTCTTCCTCCTATCCGGCAAGAAGAGGACATCCGGACCGGCAAACATCTTCTCCAAGCGGCATCTTCTATGTTCTTCCATCCGATGACGACCGGCTCCATCTTGAAGACCTCCAGCGCGGATCCATCCTCTTCTTCCGACGACTAGACGACGAATGACGGTTCCTTTAAGGGACGTCATCCAAGATGGCGTCCCTCGAATTCCGATTGGCTGATAGGATTCTATCAGCCAATCGGAATTAAGGTAGGAATTTTCTGATTGGCTGATGGAATCAGCCAATCAGAATCAAGTTCAATCCGATTGGCTGATCCAATCAGCCAATCAGATTGAGCTCGCATTCTATTGGCTGATCGGAACAGCCAATAGAATGCGAGGTCAATCTGATTGGCTGATTCCATCAGCCAATCGGATTGAACTTGAATCTGATTGGCTGATTCCATCAGCCAATCAGAAAATTCCTACCTTAATTCCGATTGGCTGATAGAATCCTATCAGCCAATCGGAATTCGAGGGACGCCATCTTGGATGACGTCCCTTAAAGGAACCGTCATTCGTCGTCTAGTCGTCGGAAGAAGAGGATGGATCCGCGCTGGAGGTCTTCAAGATGGAGCCGGTCGTCATCGGATGGAAGAACATAGAAGATGCCGCTTGGAGAAGATGTTTGCCGGTCCGGATGTCCTCTTCTTGCCGGATAGGAGGAAGACTTTGGACCCTCTTCTGGACTTCTTCAGTGGATGTCTAGCCCCCGCTTGGGTTGGATGAAGATCTTGGAGCCAGGACGGATCGGTGAACCTGGCATGGTGAAGACAAGGTAGGAAGATCATCAGGGGCTTAGTGTTAGGTTTATTTAAGGGGGGTTTGGGTTAGATTAGGGGTATGTGGGTGGTGGGTTGTAATGTTGGGGGGGGGGGGGTATTGTATGTTTTCTTTTACAGGCAAAAGAGCTGAACTTCTTGGGGCATGCCCCGCAAAGGGCCCTGTTCAGGGCTGGTAAGGTAAAAGAGCTTGTAACTTTTTAAATTTAGAATAGGGTAGGGAATTTTTTATTTTGGGGGTCTTTGTTATTTTATTAGGGGGCTTAGAGTAGGTGTAATTAGTTTAAAATTGTTGTAATATTTTTCTTATGTTTGTAAATATTTTTTTATTTTCTGTAACTTAGTTCTTTTTTATTTTTTGTACTTTAGATAGTTTATTTAATTGTATTTATTTGTAGCAATTGTGTTTAATTAATTTATTGATAGTGTAGTGTTAGGTTATTTGTAGGTAGTTTATTTAATTATTTTATTGATAGGGTAGTGTTAGGTTTAATTATATCTTAGGTTAGGATTTATTTTACAGGTAAATTTGTAATTATTTTAACTAGGTAACTATTAAATAGTTCTTAACTATTTAATAGCTATTGTACCTGGTTAAAATAAATACAAAGTTACCTGTAAAATAAATATTAATCCTAAAATAGCTATAATATAATTATAATTTATATTGCAGCTATATTAGGATTTATTTTACAGGTAAGTATTTAGCTTTAAATAGGAATCATTTATTTAATAAGAGTTAATTTATTTCGTTAGATAAAAATTATATTTAACTTAGGGGGGTGTTAGTGTTAGGGTTAGACTTAGCTTTAGGGGTTAATACATTTATTAGAATAGCGGTGAGCTCCGGTCGGCAGATTAGGGGTTAATAATTGAAGGTAGGTGTCGGCGATGTTAGGGAGGGCAGATTAGGGGTTAATACTATTTATTATAGGGTTAGTGATGCGGATTAGGGGTTAATAACTTTATTATAGTAGCGCTCAGGTCCGGTCGGCAGATTAGGGGTTAATAAGTGTAGGCAGGTGTCGGCGACGTTGTGGGGGGCAGATTAGGGGTTAATAAATATAACATAGGGGTCGGCGATGTTAGGGCAGCAGATTAGGGGTACATAGGGATAACGTAGGTGGCGGCGGTTTACGGAGCGGCAGATTAGGGGTTAAAAGTGTAATGCAGGGGTCAGCGATAGCGGGGGCGGCAGATTAGGGGTTAATAAGTGTAAGGCTAGGGGTGTTTAGACTCGGGGTACATGTTAGAGTGTTAGGTGCAGACGTAGGAAGTGTTTCCCCATAGGAAACAATGGGGCTGCGTTAGGAGCTGAACGCTGCTTTTTTGCAGGTGTTAGGTTTTTTTTCAGCTCAAACAGCCCCATTGTTTCCTATGGGAGAATCGTGCACGAGCACGTTTTTGAGGCCGGCCGCGTCCGTAAGCAACTCTGGTATCGAGAGTTGTATTTGCGGTAAAAATGCTCTACGCTCCTTTTTTGGAGCCTAACGCAGCATTTGTTTGAACTCTCGATACCAGAGTTAAATTTATGGTGCGGCCAGAAAAAAACCCGCGGAGCGTTAACAGCCCTTTTACCGCCAAACTCCAAATCTAGCCGTAAGTTTCTTAGGCCTAGATTTAGAGTTCGGCGGTAGCCGTCAAAACCAGCGTTAGAGGCTCCTAACGCTGGTTTTGGCCGCCCGCTGGTATTTGGAGTCAGTGATTAAAGGGTCTAACGCTCACTTTACAGCCGCGACTTTTCCATACCGCAGATCCCCCTACGCCATTTGCGTAGCCTATCTTTTCAATGGGATCTTTCTAACGCCGGTATTTAGAGTCGTTTCTGCAGTGAGCGTTAGAGCTCTAACGACAAGATTCCAGCCGCCTGAAAAAAGCAGGAGTTAAGAGCTTTCTGGCTAACGCCGGTTTATAAAGCTCTTAACTACTGTACCCTAAAGTACACTAACACCCATAAACTACCTATGTACCCCTAAACCGAGCTCCCCCCACATCGCCGACACTCGATTAAAATTTTTAACCCCTAATCTGCCGACCGCCACCTACGTTATACTTATGTACCCCTAATCTGCTGCCCCTAACCCCGCCGACCCCTATATTATATTTATTAACCCCTAACTTGCCCCACACAACGTCGCCGCAAGCTACTTAAAATAATTAACCCCTAATCTTCCGACCGCAAATCGCCGCCACCTACGTTATCCCTATGTACCCCTAATCTTCTGCCCCTAACATCGCCGACCCCTATGTTATATTTATTAACCCCTAATCTGCCCCCCACAACGTCGCCGACACCTGCCTACACTTATTAACCCCTAATCTGCCGAGCGGACCTGAGCGCTACTATAATAAAGTTATTAACCCCTAATCCGCCTCACTAACCCTATCATAAATAGTATTAACCCCTAATCTGCCCTCCCTAACATCGCCGACACCTACCTTCAATTATTAACCCCTAATCTGCCGACCGGAGCTCACCGCTATTCTAATAAATGTATTAACCCCTAAAGCTAAGTCTAACCCTAACACTAACACCCCCCTAAGTTAAATATAATTTTTATCTAACAAAATAAATTAACTCTTATTAAATAAATGATTCCTATTTAAAGCTAAATACTTACCTGTAAAATAAATCCTAATATAGCTACAATATAAATTACATTTATATTATAGCTATTTTAGGATTAATATTTATTTTACAGGTAACTTTGTATTTATTTTAACCAGGTACAATAGCTATTAAATAGTTAAGAACTATTTAATAGTTACCTAGTTAAAATAATTACAAATTTACCTGTAAAATAAATCCTAACCTAAGATATAATTAAACCTAACACTACCCTATCAATAAAATAATTAAATAAACTACCTACAATTACCTACAATTAACCTAACACTACACTATCAATAAATTAATTAAACACAATTGCTACAAATAAATACAATTAAATAAACTATCTAAAGTACAAAAAATAAAAAAGAACTAAGTTACAGAAAATAAAAAAATATTTACAAACATAAGAAAAATATTACAACAATTTTAAACTAATTACACCTACTCTAAGCCCCCTAATAAAATAACAAAGACCCCCAAAATAAAAAATTCCCTACCCTATTCTAAAATACAAAAATTACAAGCTCTTTTACCTTACCAGCCCTGAACAGGGCCCTTTGCGGGGCATGCCCCAAGAAGTTCAGCTCTTTTGCCTGTAAAAGAAAACATACAATACCCCCCCCCCCAACATTACAACCCACCACCCACATACCCCTAATCTAACCCAAACCCCCCTTAAATAAACCTAACACTAAGCCCCTGATGATCTTCCTACCTTGTCTTCACCATGCCAGGTTCACCGATCCGTCCTGGCTCCAAGATCTTCATCCAACCCAAGCGGGGGCTAGACATCCACTGAAGAAGTCCAGAAGAGGGTCCAAAGTCTTCCTCCTATCCGGCAAGAAGAGGACATCCGGACCGGCAAACATCTTCTCCAAGCGGCATCTTCTATGTTCTTCCATCCGATGACGACCGGCTCCATCTTGAAGACCTCCAGCGCGGATCCATCCTCTTCTTCCGACGACTAGACGACGAATGACGGTTCCTTTAAGGGACGTCATCCAAGATGGCGTCCCTCGAATTCCGATTGGCTGATAGGATTCTATCAGCCAATCGGAATTAAGGTAGGAATTTTCTGATTGGCTGATGGAATCAGCCAATCAGAATCAAGTTCAATCCGATTGGCTGATCCAATCAGCCAATCAGATTGAGCTCGCATTCTATTGGCTGTTCCGATCAGCCAATAGAATGCGAGCTCAATCTGATTGGCTGATTGGATCAGCCAATCGGATTGAACTTGATTCTGATTGGCTGATTCCATCAGCCAATCAGAAAATTCCTACCTTAATTCCGATTGGCTGATAGAATCCTATCAGCCAATCGGAATTCGAGGGACGCCATCTTGGATGACGTCCCTTAAAGGAACCGTCATTCGTCGTCTAGTCGTCGGAAGAAGAGGATGGATCCGCGCTGGAGGTCTTCAAGATGGAGCCGGTCGTCATCGGATGGAAGAACATAGAAGATGCCGCTTGGAGAAGATGTTTGCCGGTCCGGATGTCCTCTTCTTGCCGGATAGGAGGAAGACTTTGGACCCTCTTCTGGACTTCTTCAGTGGATGTCTAGCCCCCGCTTGGGTTGGATGAAGATCTTGGAGCCAGGACGGATCGGTGAACCTGGCATGGTGAAGACAAGGTAGGAAGATCATCAGGGGCTTAGTGTTAGGTTTATTTAAGGGGGGTTTGGGTTAGATTAGGGGTATGTGGGTGGTGGGTTGTAATGTTGGGGGGGGGGTATTGTATGTTTTCTTTTACAGGCAAAAGAGCTGAACTTCTTGGGGCATGCCCCGCAAAGGGCCCTGTTCAGGGCTGGTAAGGTAAAAGAGCTTGTAACTTTTTAAATTTAGAATAGGGTAGGGAATTTTTTATTTTGGGGGTCTTTGTTATTTTATTAGGGGGCTTAGAGTAGGTGTAATTAGTTTAAAATTGTTGTAATATTTTTCTTATGTTTGTAAATATTTTTTTATTTTCTGTAACTTAGTTCTTTTTTATTTTTTGTACTTTAGATAGTTTATTTAATTGTATTTATTTGTAGCAATTGTGTTTAATTAATTTATTGATAGTGAAGTGTTAGGTTAATTGTAGGTAATTGTAGGTAGTTTATTTAATTATTTTATTGATAGGGTAGTGTTAGGTTTAATTATAACTTAGGTTAGGATTTATTTTACAGGTAAATTTGTAATTATTTTAACTAGGTAACTATTAAATAGTTCTTAACTATTTAATAGCTATTGTACCTGGTTAAAATAAATACAAAGTTACCTGTAAAATAAATATTAATCCTAAAATAGCTATAATATAAATGTAATTTATATTGTAGCTATATTAGGGTTTATTTTACAGGTAAGTATTTAGCTTTAAATAGGAATCATTTATTTAATAAGAGTTAATTTATTTCGTTAGATAAAAATTATATTTAACTTAGGGGGGTGTTAGTGTTAGGGTTAGACTTAGCTTTAGGGGTTAATACATTTATTAGAATAGCGGTGAGCTCCGGTCGGCAGATTAGGGGTTAATAATTGAAGGTAGGTGTCGGCGATGTTAGGGAGGGCAGATTAGGGGTTAATACTATTTATGATAGGGTTAGTGAGGCGGATTAGGGGTTAATAACTTTATTATAGTAGCGCTCAGGTCCGGTCGGCAGATTAGGGGTTAATAAGTGTAGGTAGGTGTCGGCGACGTTGTGGGGGGCAGATTAGGGGTTAATAAATATAACATAGGGGTCGGCGATGTTAGGGCAGCAGATTAGGGGTACATAGGGATAACGTAGGTGGCGGCGGTTTACGGAGCGGCAGATTAGGGGTTAAAAGTGTAATGCAGGGGTCAGCGATAGCGGGGGCGGCAGATTAGGGGTTAATAAGTGTAAGGCTAGGGGTGTTTAGACTCGGGGTACATGTTAGAGTGTTAGGTGCAGACGTAGGAAGTGTTTCCCCATAGGAAACAATGGGGCTGCGTTAGGAGCTGAACGCTGCTTTTTTGCAGGTGTTAGGTTTTTTTTCAGCTCAAACAGCCCCATTGTTTCCTATGGGAGAATCGTGCACGAGCACGTTTTTGAGGCCGGCCGCGTCCGTAAGCAACTCTGGTATCGAGAGTTGTATTTGCGGTAAAAATGCTCTACGCTCCTTTTTTGGAGCCTAACGCAGCATTTGTTTGAACTCTCGATACCAGAGTTAAATTTATGGTGCGGCCAGAAAAAAGCCCGCGGAGCGTTAACAGCCCTTTTACCGCCAAACTCCAAATCTAGCCGTTAGTGTGTGGGGGTATCACTATAGGAAGTGCTTCGCACTTATCATTATTTATTTTATAACCCGAGACGTCCGAAAAGTCCCGTAAGATTTTATACAGATTAGCTAAAGAACCTAGAGGGCCGGTCAATGTGAGCAACACGTCGTCTGCGAATAACGATAATTTATATTCTGTGTCTCTAATTATGACTCCCGACACCTCGGGTGAATTTCTGATAACCGACGCCAGTGGCTTGATACATAAGGCGAATAATATTGGTGAAAGGGGGCATCCCTGCCGAGTGCCGCTTAAGATGTCAATGTTTTTACATTGGAAGCCTGCCGCACTGATTATTGCTGTAGGGATCGAGTATATTCCCCTCACTGCTTGGATAAAAGTGCCTTCAAAGCCCATCTCTGTCAGAATTCTAAACATGTAGGACCAGTCCACCTTATTGAACGCCTTCTAAGCATCCAACGAAAGGAGCAGAGAAGGCATACCCGTCTTTTTAAAAAATTCTGTCATGGCCACTGTTCTCCTCACATTGTCAGGTGACTCTCTATCTGTGATGAACCCCACCTGATCCAGATGTATCAGTGTTGGAATTATTTTCTTAAGTCTGTTTGCTAGGATCTTGGTTAATATCTTGATATCCTGATTGATTAGGGATATTGGTCTGTAGCTTTGAGTTAACTTTGGGTCCTTCCCTTGTTTAGGGATTACTACTATTTTTGCCCTAAAGTTGTCTGCTTTTATCTCTAGACCTTCCATAACATTGTTCCAAAATTGCTTTATATGTGGGATTAGTGTGGTTTTGAACTGTTTGTAATATTCCCCCGATAGTCTGTCTGGGCTAGCTGCCTTGCCTGGTTTAAGTTCTTTGATTACATTATGGAATTCTACTGAAGTTATCTCTGCATTTAATCTCTTTCTGTCTTCTTCACTAATAGTGTTTAACTTAACTTTTTGTAAGAACTGGTGCAGTAACTTTTGTGTGTGGGGGTTTTGTTCAACCTTCTGTCCGTCGTATAATTGGGCATAGTATGAAGCAAACTCATTTGCTATTTCATATGGGTTTGAGGTAAAAGAGCCATCTTGTTGTCGTACCTTTGGGATAGCATTAATTTTTATCCTCTCTCTTAGTTTGTATGCTAGATATCTGTCTGGCTTGTTGGCATATAGGAAGTAATTCGCTTTTAGTTTTTGTGTAGCTCTAATTGCAGTGTCATTTAAAATGTTGGACAAGATCTGTCTTTTGGTTTGAAGTAGTTTAAATACAACAACAGATGCTGTCTGTTTGTGTTTAGTTTCCAATGCAGCTATTTATTTCTCTACTTTATTTGTGTGTTTGTGTAATATCCTAGTAAGCCTGGATTTCTCATTAATGAGGAAGCCTCTAATGAACGGTTTGTGTGCTGCGCATGCATATATAGGATTTTCAGAGGTATCTTTGTTAAGTTGCCAATACTTCTCCAGATTTTTAAGAGTTTTAGTGTGTATGTCAGTGGTCCTGAGTGTGATAGGGTTGTATGTCCAGGAGCGCTGTCTTTGGAATTGCATTATGACTGTTAAGTTAACCTGAAATATCAAGTGATCTGACCACACACAAGGGTAGATCCGGGAAGTAGTAACACTAGGAATCAACATCTGGCTAACAAAAATGTAATCCAGTCTGGAATAAGACTTATGGGCGTGTGAATAGTACGTGTGGCCCATGTTAAATCCATAAAGGGCCTCCCAGGAATCTATCAAATTGTGTTTCCAACGAGTTTTTCATCATCCTGGCCATAGCGTTATGTCTGTGTTGTTTACTAGAGAGGTTGGGACTTCCCCTATCATTGTGAGATTGGAGAGTTATATTAAAGTCCCCTGCTAGTATTGTGAGTGATTGTGACCATTGTGTTCAGAGGTGTGATATTTGGGTAAAGAAGACACTTTGCTTCTCATTTGGCGCATAGACGTTGCATAATTTGACTTGTGTATTCGGCCTCTAACTATCAGGAATCTCCCCACTGGGTCTGTTATGGTTTCCTCTGTCAAGAACTGTAGAGAGGAATGTATTAGGATATATACACCCTTTTTCTTTTGTGTTGAGGTGTAGTGGTAGTGGAGTGGGTATTGTCTACTCCAGTATTTGGGTATCACAGAGTCTGTAAAATGGGTTTCCTGTAAAAATATAATCTTCGCGTTGAGTCTCTGATATTGTGTTAAAGCAGTTTTATGCTTAAAATTGGTATTAAGACCTTTTACATTATGTATTATAAATATTATATCTGTGGTTATGATAGGTTTCTTAATGGCTAGAGCCTTCTTTGGAGTAATCCGATTACCTTTTACTAGATCACTCCCACCTTTTCTCCCCTCTCTAAGTTGCCTCAGGCATCTCATCTTTCTATGTATAAAAACTTCTCTCTCACACTCACCAGAGACAGAGTTGACCATATCTGTATAACAACAAACAAAGATAACATTAACATAATAACAAAACTTAAGGTGAAATACCTGCACTGAAAAAAAGAACAAAATGAAAATTACAATGTTTACCATTTCTATGCAATGGCAAAAACAATCAGCATATTACAATCAATAATTAAGGCTAAACATATCTACACTTCAAGTTATGTTTTCCACTTCTCAACATTTCAACATTTTAGTTATTCTATTGACCCCTCCCTCGACCCCTCCATTTCACAATATTTCTCATGTTTATTAGTTATGAGCCCCACAATCTTCTTTCTCCCAAGCCAGTTTGTAAGCTTCTCTGGTCTCAGGGATATATCCTTGGGCCCCAATGTCCCATATCCCTCTTGAGTGCAACATTTCACCCCTTCCATAGCCTACCAATAGTCTCTGGCCATAGAGAGTCAATGTCTTGTCAGCTAAAAAGTATGTAAATCAAGTAAGGTTGCGGGTATAATTCCTGTACTTATCTGATTTATGGTCGGTTGGAGGTCCTTACCTGACTGATCTTGAAATTTCTTAGTTTTCTGACTTTCAAGTCTTTGATTTTTTCCTAGCCACTCTAGACCAAGTTGAACTCCTGTTGGAGCTGTCTCTTTGGATGGTGTTATCTCCTCTGTGATCTCTTGCCTCGGTATGCAGGTCCTGGACGTCCAGTTTTAAGTAGGAACAGATGTCTGGTATGTCTTGTTGATCTTTAAGCATCAGGATTTTCCCCTCATGGGATATTTGCAGTGAAAATGGAAATCCCCAGCAATAGTTGATCTGATTTTTCCTTATTATCTGGGTCAGTGGTCTTAGTGATCCTCTCCTCTTTAGAGTTCTCACACAGAGATCTTGGTAAAACTGCACCACCGAACTCTGAAATTTGAAAGTTGGATTCTTTCTAGAAGCCTGAAGTATAGCTTCCTTTTCATGGAAATGGAGCAATTTAGCAATTACATCTCTCGACGGGTTGTCACCCTTAGGCTTCACCTTGAGGGCCCTGTATGCCTTCTCTATTTGAAAGTTGTTTTCCTCTGTTTGGTCTGTAATAGCCTGGAATAGTTGTTTAAGGTATTGCTGGAGCTCTAATGGAGTTATGGATTTCGGTATTCCCTTAAATCTAATGTTGCATCTGCGACTACGGTTTTCAATGTCAGACAGAGAAATGCGTTGCTGTGCTTTCCATATGTTTTAACATTGATTTTAATATATTATACTTTTTACTGACACCTGCTCCTGGACTTTTTGGATATTTGGATCCTTTGCCAAACCAATCCAAGAAGGACCAAAAGGAGACGCTTAGAGGAAACTGCTTGCGAGCCAAGTGTGCTGCCCATTCCATTTGTGAGTATAAAGGAGTACTCTACAGTTGTGTTACTGGCCTTAACGTTATTATCCTATTGGGCGCCTCTTTCTGTTCCTATTTCTAGGATGTTTTGCTGCTTCTGATCCTTTTTGAAGAGAGCTGCCCCGTTGTGTGAACACCAGTCTTCCATAGAGAACGTATAATTATTCCAGCAAACTATCACGTTGTTTTTTTGATTAACTTTTGCATCAAAGTTTTCAAGTTTCAAATTCTATTAATTTGGACACTTGTTTGGACACTTTTTTAATTATACATGGACACATTGATGAATTATTTACTAAAGCAGGAATTGGATAAATTTTATTATCTCATATAGAGCCACAAATTATTCACTTATATTAATTATCAATTATTTTATCAACTATTTTATAGATTGTATTGATTTTCACATTAGTTGGCACACCCTTATATCACTCTGCTTGGTTTGGGTTTTTATATATTCTTGAATGTCATGTTTAATCTCTGCCAGACTGCTTGTAACTGTGGCTTGAATGGCTTCCATTTTCTCCCACATATTTTCAAAATTTGCATTTATATCTTGTTTTGAGACTAGGAATTTAATGTCTGCTTTTGTAACTGGTGTTAAATCTTCCTTGTACATCTGCATAGTTATCTTGCTGTCAGAGTCTCCCTCTGTGGCCTCTTCTTGGGTCTCAGTTAATTTTTCATACCTCTGGGGCTTAAAGAATAAACTGGACGCAGTGTTTTTCCCTGCCGTAGGGTTTTTGTTATTTTTTCTAGCTGACATGGCTTCCTATAATATCAGCTTCCTCTTCTGCGTGTTAATTATTAGCGCCTCTTGTCTCTATTGTGTGTAAAGGAGAGTTGCACTCCCTGCAAGTTAAGATCAGTCTTTGTTACTGCAAGCGAGGTTCTGGGGGTCCCAGTCAAGACCCAATAGTGGTTCTAGCTTAAATGGGTATAGTCGGTCATTCGTTTTTTTTTTTCTAAATGGAGTGTAGCTTTCTCTGCTAGCTGCATGTATAGTCAGGATGCTGGCCTCTCGCCATGTGTGATGTAGCTAGTGTCTTCCAAGACAGTTTTTACTTGGAGCAATTAATTGCTTGTAGGATTCACTAAAGTCTAGGGATAAAAATGTCACCCCAGCTCTACAGGTGTCCATTGTGCCAACGTATTTCGTGCGGACCTGATTTTGCAATGCCGAATGGCTATGTGCATGCAGTAGTGTCTAGGGCATCATGTTGTTACCTAAACTTATATCCCTTCCTGCTTAGTGAGCAGCCCAACCAGACACAGGGGCTAATAGCCAAGTCTGCCCTCCTACCTCCCTTGCATTGTGTAGCTGCTGTGCTGGATGTGCCCGGTTGTGTTATCTGACCATCTCCACGTGGCGGGTTAAGATGGCTGCGGTTGGTGGGTTACCGGGAGTTATTTCCTGTCCGTGTCACTCTGGCATCAGTTCAGACCTCAAGGACCGGGTCCTCTAATGCAGATTACTTGTTGCCGGTCCAAAAATATAGTTTTTCAACGCATCCCCGACTGAACTATAGCCTTTTATATCTGCCTCTGCACGGAGCTCACTAACTAAGCGTCCATCTTCGTCGCCGGTCAGGCTCCGCCGTTTTGCTTATTTTTAAATAACATTGTGCTGAATTTCAGACTCCTTTCCAAGCCCTAAAGTTTTAGAAGTAGACTGTTGTCTACCTACTCCAGCTTGCCCCTGTTTATGTAAAGGCTCTTTTCATATGCAGGGGAGGGGTGAAGTGTCTGTTTTGTTTGCTTTCCAGCACATTTCAGTGAGTGTCCCAGTCTAACCTTTTCAACAGTGCTAAACTTGGAGCTTCTAAATAATTTTTTGAAAAGGTTTTATACTGGAATTTTAAATCAGTATCTGTGTGTATTCTTCTTTATAGTAGTGTCTATTACATGCCGTTATATGAAAATCAGTGCATACTGTCCTTTTAACTGCAAAAGGCTTTATCGCACTTATATATATATGTCTACATGTGTGTAAATATGTATTTATGTGTTTATATGTGTATATATGTCTGTAAATACATATATACACATATAAATACCTATGTACACACATATATATATATATATATATATATATATACACACATATATATATATATATATATATATATATACACACAGGTATATATATATATATATATATATATATATATATATACACATACATTTACATCATTAGACATGTATATGTTTGTATCTCTATGTTAAAGTCCTTTGCGTGCCTTTTTTTTTTCTAACACCTGAGACCTCATATCTTTGAGCCCTTAGAACTTTTTTCTGCATTTTTATTTATTATTAGTGTTATTATGAGTGTAACTGTACTTTGTAATGTATTACTGATGTGTTTTGTAACACGTTTTTGTTTTGCAAAACAGTTAACCAGATCTTTGAGGACATGCTAACCAAATGAGCGCAGCTTTAATTGCGCTCAAGCTATTGCGTTTAACTTGTAAGATAATTTAAAAACCTGAGGCGCAAACACCCGTAAATAACCACTTTTCGCTTGAGCATAACTGTTAGCGCTCCACTTGTAATCTAGCCCTTAATTTGTTCTTTTGGTATTTTTTTGTTGAAAACCATACCTAAGTAGGGTCAGGAGCAGCTCTACTCTGCTGGGATCTAACTGATGATTGGTGGCTAGACACATAGGGCTCACTTCCATTGAGTTGTTAAAAATGGAGCGTAGGGGGCGGAGCCTGGCTACTGCCATGAGCGCAGTGTAATCCCGGTGCTCTGCTACAGCAGTCCCACAAAACTTATAAAATCCTGGGCTTAACCCCATAAATATGACCCTGGCTAAAGATGATGACCCTGATTGATAGCAGGGAACCCGTCAGGATATAGAACACAGAGATCCGTGCAGCGCAACGAGCACTTACCGCAAACAGCCGAGTCAGCCATTCCAACAGAGGAAGCATGTAAGTCCTAACTGAATAACAGTTACTGAACCAAACAACTGGCCACATTGAAAGCAGAACCGGGTGGACATCCCCGTCGCTCTGTTAAGCTACGATCACGGACACCAGGTGACTATCACAGGGCTCAATCTAAATAGCCGCCATCTTGGGAGCCGTCATGCTGTAACATACGCAGCTAAAATTAGTCACAAAACACCTAAGGCAATAACGGCTATTTAGCCGATAATAACAGATAGCCCTCAGGAATAAATAATAAATGTGATATAAGGAGAAAGGGGCAGAGGAGAGCTAGAAAATACAGGGGGAAAGATATACTGATAATAAAGGGGGACACAGAAAGATGTGAATAAACTTTTAATATACACCCACATATAAAGAGGAGAAAAGGAAAACGCTTTGAGGAAAGGTGTTTACAATTACCTACCTGTTTATGAGGATTACAAAGAGATCAGGCACATTTGTCCCCATAACCAGCTCAGCGCTATTTTTAAAATAAAGCTTGTATTATTTGGCCTACTGCAGTGGTGTGCATGTGGGTTTTGTTTGAGATAGTTTTTTGCGAGAACCAGCTGGGAGATATATTGCCTTTTATAGTGCCTGTCTTCCTTTTTTCTACACCTCCTCTTTTATACCGGTAACATTTTACATACTGTACAGCCCATATTTCTTTATACCTACCAACATGGCTACAAGAAGAAATGTTAGGCAGGACAGACCTTCCAAACCTATGGCGGGGAAGTCATTGCCTATATCATCTTATATGCAGAACCCTGATTTATCAGAGCTTAGGAACAAAAAGCTTTCTGGAGATACTCGGGCCGCCACAGAACTTAATATGCAACCTGAAGGCACACAAACATCCATTCCTATGTTCCACAATTTGACCTCCAAGCAAGATATTGCGGATATTGTCCACACATGTATAAGAAAGGAACTCACTGGGATGCGACAGGACATCCATACCCTGGGTTTCCAGGTCGAGTCCCTAGAGGGAGGCCAAGAGGAGATTAAAGAGGATGTACAGAACCTTACTGACCAAGTGACCAACACCAAGAAACTATTTCTAGACTGCAGGAGAAGCTGGAGGATCTGGAAAATTGAAGCAGAAGGAAAAACATACTCATCAGAGGAGTACCAGAAAGTATCCTCCTAAAAGATTTTCCAGTTTACCTGCAAGCACTATTCCAGCAAATCATAGATTCAACCTGTACCTCTGATATACAATGGGTAAGAGCCCATAGGTCACTTAGACCCAAACCACCAGATACAGCCCCTCCAAGAGATATAATTATCCGCTTTAAAACTTTCTGGAAAAAGAAATGCTCATGAACCAATCCCGAAAACTGCAGCCGGTCCGATTTAGGGGAAACGTGTTGCAGTTCTACCAAGAGTTCACACCTCTCACTTCGCTCCTACGGAATAAGAAGATCCCTTATCGCTGGGGTTTCCCCACCCAGATATGGGTGCTTCGAAATAATAACCGTCTGATTTGTAGATCACCAGAGAACATTCCTTCATTCTGCAAGTCTCTGGGATTAGACCCTCCATAACTGCCTGAAATGCCTAGTGCCTCGTCTCCATCGCCTTTGGGGCGACCCACAAACTCATCTTCATCTTGGTCTACTATCACCAATAAACAGAAAAGGGCCAATAGAACATCAAGACCACCGAATAGCCACCAGGGACCGGCTCTCCCCACGCAGGGACAATCAGAGATACCAACTACTGAGAGTCCTAAATGATTCTTGGCCTGACCTGGTCTGTCCTGGTAACCTTCCTGAACCGTATTGTACGCGAATGTTTTAACACTGTTTAAGATTTGTCTAATGACTTAATAGTTACTCATTTTTTATTTGCTAACTGGTGTTTTGTACTTTGTTTCAAATGGTTGCCTCATAATCGGTAACCCTGATAGACACTCCATAATTGAAGGGTACGTGTGCTGCCTATCTATGTTTCTGAAAAGCCAATTTGCCCTGGGAATCAATAGGCCCAACATGAAAGAATAAGTTTAACAATTTTATTAATATACTTATCTTGTATGATGTTATATGTTCCTTGAGAGCCTTTGAGTTTCTTTGTTTTAATCCTAGCCCAGGATGTAATAACATAAAAAAAGTATTCCTAATATGGGACTTGCTAAGTAGATTCCCCCACGTGTTACTCTCAATATGACCTATATTAGGATGAGAGTTTTTCTTAGATTTATACTGTTTGTTATGTTTTGTTTGTGCAAGTTGTTTCAAATGTTATTCATAACTGAATGCACATGTCATCATGAGATATACTTAATACTATGTGATACTTCGAAATGTACAGTTTTACATGCTATGTCTTTTTTCTACTCTAGGTTAGACACTGAACCACACTACTCTAAGACGCTATATAAGACCTTAACACGTTATAATGACATCACACACTAAACACGACGTAATTCATCATTTGACACTGTTGACCCAGAATGCTAAGGGAATAAGTTCGCCTCATAAGAGATCACTAGCCCTCCCTGACTTAACTAAAAGACATGTTGATATATTATTCTTACAGGAGACCCACTTTAAATACCAAAAGGAACCCAAATATTTTGGGAAAACATTTACCACCCACTACCATAGCACAGGCCCATCTAAGAAAAATGGAGTGAGTATTTTACTCAATAAGTCCCTCCCATTCACACTACATCACAAGACCACTGATAGGGAAGGGCGTTTCCTTGGTATTACCGGCCTTCTATATGGCAGACCCATTACTTTGATAAATATCTATGCTCCTAACACTAGGCAACTTCCAGTTTTCCATAATATGTTTAAAAAAATAATTGATCTCGCTAAGGGCCCAATATTTCTAGCAGGAGATTTTAATGTTCCCATTAATCCTAAAACAGATAGTACCAATCTCAAAATACAGATTGCATGTAAACTTAATACCTCATTGTGGAATGGTTTTAGGGACCAAAATTTATATGATATATGGAAATGTACACATCATGACTCCAGAGACTATACCTTCTTCTCTTATCCAAACAAAACTTATAGTCAAGTAGACTATATTTTTACGGGGGGGCAGAGCCAGCAGCAGAGGAAAACAGATGCATAAACTCACAGCTCCGGTTAATTTTTGTTATTTTAACCAATTAATGCTATGATTTTAAACCAGATTTTGGACTAACCTAACTAATTGTTCTGTAAGATCTTCTCTACCAACTGACAAGCCACTTTTTGGGCTACATCTAACAGAAAGTCAGAACTTGACAGGCATAGCGAGCTAAGATGAAAAAGAGATGATCGCCATTTTAATAACGTAACTGAGGCCTATCTGAGAAATTGTGATTAGTATACACAGGAGAGAGGGATATTAAGAAGGTGAGCGAAGTGCAAATCTGTAGTCAGCACAAGTATAATCAATAATGGAGACTACCGTTGCATCCTTATTACAGTTTGTGGCTGAGAAAATGGAGGAGCATTTCAGTTCCCTTAAAGAACTTTTGAATCCAAAATACAAGTATGGAAGAAGTTCCTCATACAGAGGTTCATACGCCTAACAATCTAAGTCACAAGGTTCAGATGTAAATGCTGTTGTTCAGGACAGGTCAAGCATGCAGCACAATAGTTTGGAAATATTACCTCAACGGGTGCTATGCTCAGGTAGCATGTCGCCCCTGGAGGCTTGTCCTGGTGATCCGCACAAATGCAGAACTTGGAGCCCTGGTCTCGCAGCGACACACCCGGTTGCTGAGAAATTTCAACAGGAATGCAGGCTTCAGCTGCTGAACTGTTTACAGAGTGCCGAGTATCACACTATCCACAAGACATCCCTGAAAACACAAGCGGAACGACACAGGAGTCTTCAGTCCTGCTTCCAATATGGGGCCAGCAATCTGTCATCTAGTCACCTCTTATAACCCTACCTTGACTACAAACTGTTGTTCTCTGACGAATCAACCTTCCGCATTGGAGATCTCAACCCCTGCATCAAACACCTAATCCCATCTTCACTGAGGTCAGTCTACCTCACTAATCCTTTCCCTAGCAGCGTTGACCTGTATGTACAGCAGTCAGGTCTGTGTGCTAACCTCCTCAGCTCACTAGATCAGCCTCCACAATGCCGATTCTCCTTTAATTTTCTATCTGAAACAGATGAACTATGCAGAAGCGGTATTGGTTAAAGACCACATTCCAGACAGTCCCTCACAAGACGGTATATGCACTTAATTAGTCAACAGCCCTGATGGACATATAAATAATTTGCTCTTCATCTACAGTAGATACGGATTAATAACTTACAAGTTAAATCCGAAGAATGATCCTGTCAGCTCCGGTTGATCTCTACCCCACTATACATATCTAGATTTCTCTATATTGCACTACCTAAGTTATGTTTCTCCTTTTTTTTTCTCTTTTCCTACTTGAAGTATAGTTTAATGTTATTGTTTGTCTCTTCATGTTCATTTACATTCTATACACTAATTGAGTATGCAGTTTCCATGAGAGGATACAATGCTTGGTTTGTGTGTTTCTCCCCAAGACGGCTGCAAACATCATTTATACCTTTTGTAGAGTGTTAAGCTAATCCCCATGCCCACAGACTTCCGTTAATGATGACATGTCCAAATTGTCTGAAGTGATTTCTGCTAGGCACTGGTTATGGTTACTTAATTTCCTAGGGGCTATTTTCCCTCTTCCACTTAGCTCTTAGTAGCTGACTAATCGTTAAATAAGCTTACAATAAAAAATACTGACTGAGGATTAGTCAATAGAATTAAAGCTTGAACTTAATATATATGTTTTCACACTTTCAATAATTTCTCCCTCCAATAATAATAGCATTAACTTATCTTAGTATGCATATATATATATATTTATATAGGAATGACTTATTATAGACTTATTGCAGTAGGGTACAGGTCATGCATCTTACTATAAGTGGACTATTTACAGTTTGGGTAATGATTTTTGATAATTTTCCTGTTTAGTGATATCTTTACATTGTATTATGTGACATTTCTTTAATTTATTATTCCTTATGTTATTGAACTCCTAATTGAACTATTGACACCTTTTTGTTTAGCTTCACGTGAGAATAGCCTTCACTTTCTCATTACAACACCCCCAGTATCATCATTGGGTTTGCATATATGTATAGTTTATTGAACATCTGTTAATACCCACGCATTAGATGTTACCAGGCGGTCACCTCTAGATGGTGATGTTTGTGCTCCCACTCCAAACCTAACCTTAGGCTACAGCTTAATGCAGAGGGAAAGAACACATTTTTCTGCATATCAATTATGTTGGGGGGTGATAACAAATAGTACTATTGGTGACATGGAGCTACACGTTACAGACACACTGTTGGGATGTGATGCCAATGTCCCCTCATAAATGTCATTAGTTATATGCGGAGAGTTGTTTGTATTAGCTGCCATTGCACTGTCACATATGTTTAATAACCATTGGCAGCGCATAGACCCACTTCAGTTATTTACAGTTTTTCTTTTTCTCTTATTTTATTTATTTATTTGTTTATATTTCTCTCTATGACATCTCATTGGCTTCCTTGGTTTATTATACCTATAATCTGCCACCCATGTCACCCATAGGTGAACTACCAGTATTATTATGTCACATCTGACTCGGTAATATCTTTATTCCAGATTGAGCTCAGAATCTGATTATAACCTAAGGCCCTCATCTATCTTAACTCAGCTCAACATTTAATAGTTTTGTTGTTATCCTTATCCTTTTAGGTGTATGCTGAGTGTAATTATAAATATAATTTCCTTAATTTTTATACACCAAAGAGATCTCCATAGGTATATACTGAGCTGATATAGTCAGTTGTTTAGGCATCTGTTGTTGTTATCTAAATGTTGTGTTATTTTTTTTTTTTTTTTTTTATACTATATGTTATCTGTTATCATTGTTGGTGACTGTGGGACTGTCATCCCTAGTTTCTCTATAGTTTTATCTACATTATTAATATATATTATATGCTCCTGCTAAGCCTCTCTCCTCCCTTTCCCGCCGGTACTGACTGCCTGCGGGTCATATCCCTACTCCTTTTTCCCGCATCGCCTATAGGTGGCACTCCCTTAGGAGAGGAGCTCATCCAGAGGTCCCTTCTGCTCCAAACATACATTTCCGAAATAGGAACCTAATAACCCTAGTATTCTCTTCAGTATTTATCTAATAGTCGAGGAAGCCAATTTATACTTAATTATATTATAAGCTCCACTGCATTGGCTGGAAGGCTCCGCCCCTCCACCTCCCCTCTTATATCTGAGCGGCTCTTGCCCGCTGATTTTCCCTCCCCCCCCCTATATACTTCGGCCCAAGAGCGACCGACACATATGCTAATTCTCCACAGGCTGCTACCTTTGATTCAGATAAGTTAAAGAGCGTTTCTTACTGCATTGTGGAGATCTTTCATCAGTAATATAACATAAAAGGAAGTTCTATTCCATTTCGCCTAAACCTTTGTCTATCACCATGTTATGATTCGATATGTAATTTTCTTTCTACATGTGCATTTTGTTTTGTCACCAATATTAGCTTATAGACAATGTAATACTCTCTTTGATGTAATATTGCCTCAAGGGTGAATCTTGTTTGTTAATCTCTACTTCAACTTCAATAAAAAATGTATTTACAAAGACTATATTTTTATGAACCAGGTAAGCCTGTCATATGCACGCAGATGCAACATATCCCCCACTTAGTGGTCAGATCACTCTGCTGTTGTTTTAAAATTCCATTGGCCTGATAGCCCCATGACTCCATATTTATGGAAACTTGATGATTCTTTTCTGGACCACCCTGACTCAGTAGTTAAACTTACAAACACTATAAATTAATATTTAAATCTTAATTCACAATCCGTTAACAGCAACCACACAATTTGGCAAGCTCAAAAATATGTGCTCCACAGTGAATTTATTAAATTAAAAGCACACTACCAATCGACCCATCGCAAACAATACCAGGAATTAATGGACAAATACACAAAATTAGATTACATTCTAAAAAAATCCCTGGCCGATGACAATGCTCTAAAAGACATGCAAAAAGCCCATGATGACCTGAATCATTTTCTTGATATAGAATATCAATCCCATAGGAAAAAAACTAATAGCATGTTTTACTTTGAAAGCAACAGAGCGGAAAGATGCTAGCAATCGCTCTGAAAAAGAAAAGATTCAGGTCTTATATCTATGAACTACACCCTCCCCACCTTAAAAAACCCCTACACACTACCCCTGACATTTTACAATCATTCAATGAATACTACACCGTGCTATATAACTTACCGACCAACTCGCAAGCCCCAAACCACACTACTGCTTTGGAACACTATTTGGATAAATGCTCATTACCCGCTCTAAATGAAGAACAGCAATATATGCTTAAAACTCCAATTTCATCCCAAGAAGCACTTTTAGCAGTAAAGAGCTTGAAACAAGGTAATAGCCCTGGGCCGGATGGTTTTACAGCTAAATACTACCGCACCTTCTCAGACTCTTTGGTCCCTTTCCTTACACAACTTTTTAACAAAACTAATGCGAAAAACCAATTCCCACCCTCAATGTTAGAAGCACAAGTAGTGGTATTGCCTAAACCATGTAAACCTCCCACAACCCCAGCAAATTTCCGCCCAATTTCTCTACTGAATATTGATATAAAAATTTACGCAAAGATTCTAGCTTTTAGGATTAACCAGATTTTGCCAGATATCATTCATACCAATCAGGCTGGCTTCACTCCTTTTAGAGAAGCTAGAGACAATGCCACCAAAATGCTCCACCTTATGGAATATGCCCACCAACAACAGGTTCCATCCGTATTCCTATCAATGGATGCGGAGAAAGCCTTTGATAGATTGGATTGGAATTTTTTGAAATGCGTACTACAAAAATTTGGTCTACCCCAAGATTTCAATGAGAAGATATTTATGCTTTATCAAACCCCCCAGGCAAAATTAGATTAAATGATACGATCTCCAAACCCTTTACCATCGCAAATGGTACAAGGCAGGGGTGTCCCCTGTCACCCTTGCTTTTTGTTATGGCAATGGAGGTTCTTGCGTCATACATTAGGGATAATAAAGACATTAAAGGCTTTACCATAGGACCATCAGAATATAAACTCACACTATATGCTGATGACATCTTCCTAACTCTTACAAACCCTGTACACTCAATTCCCCCCCTCTTACAAGCAATACAGACATACGGTCTTTACTCCAATTTCAGCATTAATATATCAAAATTTGAACTGCTAGGCATTAACCTAAAAATACCTAATCTAGATAGAATCCAAAACCAATTTAGCTTCCATATTCAAAATAAGGTTATTAAATACTTGGGAGTCTACATCTCACCGTACCTAGAAGATATTATCACACTGAACTATAATCCCTTAACCACAAATATACAGGCTATGTTACGCTCTTGGAACCAGAAACCACTATCATGGTTGGGTAGAGTTCACGCTTTAAAAATGATCATCCTCCCAAAAATTTTATACCTTCTGTATATATTACCTATACCCCTTCCGGAATGTACAGTTTCTAATCTACAGAAACAATTAAATACCTTTATTTGGTTAAATAAACTACCCCATTTCAATACCAACACCCTTTACTGCCCCAAAGAGAAGGGAGGGATAGGAGCTCCCAATATTGCACAATAAAGATTTGCTGCATTTCTCACAAGAATAGTAGATTGGTGTACACATACAGCCAGTAAAGAGTGGGTCTTGCTTGAACACTCCTTAGCGGGCGGCCTTGACTTGGGTGGAAATTGCTGGATTCCAGCACCCCACCGGAAGTACAATATCACTCACCCCAGGGCCTCTATTGAATCATATAAGATATGGGATAAAATGATTAAGAGATACCCCTCAATCTCTACAATATACTCACCCCTTACACCCTTGAGAAATAGCCAAACGTTCCCATTGAAACATTTAATCCCCCAACAAATTCAACCCTCTCTACAAGGTTCATTGCCACATATACTCATTTATCGTGAGAATAATATTAAACCTTTAAATGAAATATCTGAAATTTTAGGCCCAGAATTTAATAACTGGTATTCACATCAACAAGTCTTCCACTAGCTGCTATCACACATATGTAAAGCCCATCTTAAACATCGTTTGACGACCTTTGATAACTTATGTTACCTCTCACATCCTTGTAGAGGAATATTATCACTAAACTATAAGTTGTTAACCTCAACTTTCTATTCTTTACCTCCTACATATGTATCACGATGGGAAACTGAAGTGGACCAACACTTACCTCCCAAAGACTGGGACTTTATCTTTACACAAATGACCAAAGCCTCATCATCCATTTCAATAATGGAAATAAATATTAAACTTTTAAGTCGTTGGTATTATACGCCATCTAGACTACACCAGATATTCCCCAATTCAACCAGTAAATGTTGGAGAGGTTGTTCAGAGACTGCTACCTTTCAACATATTTGGAAGCTATGCCCTATTGCTAAGTCATACTGGCATTCAATTCAACCAGAAATTGAAATCGCACTTTCTTTGAGTCTTCCTTTTGATCCTTGGATCTTCCTCTTTAATAAGTTCCCTAACAGAAAATGCAAATTAAGGCTGACACTCTTGACCATTATTATAAACTCAGCCAAAAAACAAATACCACTACATTGGAAGACAAGCAACCTACCATCCCTAGACAACTGGAAATCTATAGTGACCCGTACACTACAATTAGAAAAATATCATTATCTACACACTAAACGTATAAATGATTTTCACAACTTGCTTTTCTTGTGGGAGGAATATCTGAATAAATAAATAAATAATTTATTTTGGTCATATGTATACTATTGATGTCAATAGCTTTAGATGGTAATACATTCTAGTGTCTGCCTGGACAATGATTATTCCATTAATGGACATGGGCATTTGGAGATTATATTGTATTTGCATGTATTGATCTTGAAACTGTACTTTCGTTTTTGATTTTGTTTATTTTATGAAAATCTCATGATGTTAACCTTCCAGTTACCTCAATAAAGCTTTTTGAAAAACAAAAAAAACAAAAAAAAATGGAGCCGTAAGCTACCAAAGTGGCCGACAGCTAAAAGCAATTTACGGCTAAATTTTAGTACCAGTTTTCCATTGAAATATTTTGCGCATTGCGTGCAGTCGCTCTTTTCATGTAGCTGTAAGTTAACGTTGTGTTAACGCTTCCATCTGACGTCGGATTTCTTGAAAATCAATTAGTTGCTAAGGTAACCCGACCTTACGCTATAGAATTTATGTTTAATGTCCATGCTCCTTACCTGTGATCACCTCTCAAGAAAAATAAAGAGACACTTATCCATATTTTTAATAATCAAATACTATTTTTTAATATAATTATATTTACCACTTCATAAATATAAGTAATATGTATTGCTGCCCTAGACATAGGTCTAGTTTGAATTCTGTAGATATGTTCTTGCATATATTATTATATTTAAATATATATACTGATATTTATATTACTGTAGAATAAAAGGCCAACTATTCCTATACATGAGATAACAATAAATATTACTTATAACAATTTATTTCTACATTAAAACACTTGCATTATTTGCAAGTTTTATAATTTCAATAGAAAATAGGTCTCAAAAAGCACAATTTTCCTCTTTTACACCTAGTTGAGCTGGGTGTAATATTTCTCAATGTATTGACAGCCTCCGACAGTGTATTAATGGCTTGCACTTTCATTAGAAACCTGGTATAATTTATCGATTAACGGCTTCTATTACTTTCTATGGGACGCAAAGATTTTGAGGTATTACGCGCCATTGGAAACAGTCGATAAACGAAATTGCTTCCTACAGCATATTTATTGGCTCACCCAACTCCCAGTAGGGCAATGTTGCTCTAGAGCTTACTTTAAATATGCATTTAAGACCTATGCAGGGGTTAAACACATGAATCAGTTAATTATTGCACTGTTGCCTGCATATAACACATTATATCCCTTTAAAGGGACAGTATACACTAAAAAAAATATGGGCTAATTTAATAAAACTTTTGAAGTACACAAAGTTTGCAATCGACATGCATTAGTTATTTTGCTCCTAAACAGTTAAAAATGAGGAAGAAACTTGCAGTAGAAAAAAGTATTTTTTTCTGATCTATTTAAAACTTTGTTGCTTTTTTTTAGTAAAAAATAAATAAATCCTCCTGCACTGTTGTTTTTATGCTTGTAGTTTGCACATGGTACTACGCAAAGCATATTTACACAGGCAGCTCCAGCAGGAGGGCTGTCAGTAAACACACTAGTTAGGGACTGGGGGAGAAAATCTCTCTCTCTAAATAGTGAGTAGGTCGATCGTCTACATATGCAGTCAAACCACTGCAAGTTTCTTCCTCATTTGTAACTGTTTTGAAGCAAAATAACTAATGCATGTCAATTGCAAACTTTGTGTACATCAAACGTTATATTAAATTAGCCTTTTTTTGGGGGGTTATACTGTCCCTTTAAGTTGACGTGTACACTCAGTTCCTATTTAGTAAGCATGAAAGTTGAAGAAAACAGAATTGGGATATTGAATAGAAGTAAATTGGCTCCCCTGTTCAGCCTAGGAAACTCCTCTGTCCCTACCACTATCTGAAGCATGTTTTATTTTTACTATAGAGAAAATACAAAGACCAAAGTAAATAGTAAAAGATACACAGACATATAAAAAGTATGATCCCAATTTGTTAAAGTAACACAGAAACCTTCAAAAAATAATCTGAATTAGTAAAACTACTGCTGAATCTAAATCTAATTGTATTAAAATATAAAATAGAAAGTCCAAAGCTTAAATGTAATAGTACTGAAAGGACCCAAACTAATGTGTAAAGTAATATAAAATACAATGCACAAAGTGTAAAAACTCTCATATCATGCAGTGCTATATTGCTCTGGGCTTGTCTCTCCTTCAGATACAGAAATAAGAGACATCTCGCAGTGCTAGAGAGTTCCATCCTTTTTTTATTGAGGATTCAGTGAGTTCAGCCCCTGAACTCTACACTGCACTACAATTTCTCTCCAAGCAGGAGAATTGTAATGGTCTGAACATTGATTAACCTACCAAGATATATGTCCATACAATTAATATGAACCACAACTGCAGATAAAATTTATATAAATCTTTTGACTCGGAGGCAACTGTGTGATTTAGGTTTTCCAAACAATGCAGATTAACTACTAATACAATATATGCTGTAAATGTAGTTACACACTCAGGCTAGTACTGAAGTTGGAGCTTAGCACAGCAGTATGTCAGATTAATTTACAGCAATGAAAAATAGAATAGGATGTTCTTATTTAAGGCTAGCATATATCAGAGTGTATCTGATGTGCACAAAAAGATATAAGCAATTGCATTACTCTGATTAGCAACAAGGAGGATACTTTGTTAAAATATCAGCTGGTTAGGTGTGGTCATAACCTTATATAAGTTGTGCAGCCAAATAATAAAGCACATAAGCACAAGTATTGTGAGACAGACAGTGGCTTGAAATTCAACTTTAGAAGATGTTGTGCCCCCAAGGAAATGAAGTTAGACTTACGGTTTTAAGAGACTGGTTAATCTGGAAAGTAGCAGTAGCGGTTTGTATGACCCGTTAGAGCTCTCTGCAGAGATGCGGTTAGGAAACAACTTAGAGCGGAAGGCTCGTTGGCGTGTGACGTTACCGCAAGGAAACAGTTCCAGCATCGTTATTCCGTCTCAATAGTCTGTAGTAACAGCTGAAAAGGGTAACTGCATAGAGGTATTCAGTCAGGAACAAAAATCAAAGAGGTCTTTAGCTGTAGCAAGGCTGGAACTTTGAGAATACAGGAAGATTACCAAGCAAGGTCTTGATGGTGTTCTGATTATTTATACAGGTGAAGTAAATGGGAGGTGTTGATCTTAAATATATACACCAAATGTAAATGACAAGAATATTTATCATCAAGCCCTATGTCTTAAAATATTACTCATTTTTAAATGATTGTTTTCACATATCTAGAGTTTATTTATATTACTCATATTTTTCATAGTCATTTAGCAAATTCACAGGGTGATTTTTAGAAATTCTTAGGAGAGAACCTATTGTATTCATATGAACTACATAGAGTACATTTTTAATAAATGAATAGACAGCATATTTATACATACAACCACAGGGTTATTTTCTTTTAAATACAGCACAGCACCCAGTAATACAAAGAAAACACCAAAGGATATGGAAACACGCAGTGCAGTAATGACATGACAGAGAAATGCTTTAAAGACTATACAGCAGGGAGAAAAAATACAGACAATACTTAAAAAACTGATTTGGAGTTTACATTTTTCTTTTATTTTAATGATAGTTTGCTTGTAGAACAATTGAAAACTGATTGAGTGCTTCTGCTTTCACCAATCCAATTTCTTAATTAATTAAGGTCTGTGGAAAGGGAGATCAAATTTCTCCATTTCTGATTACCTTCCCTTCTCCTCGCCAGCGATCAAATAATACAATATGTAAATCAAACAAAGTCCTGCCAAAACAAACTCATTAGCTTTCCGCTGCTGTTGTATTTTTCCCTTCCAATTTTAGATTACCCTAACAAGCGTTTAAGGACAAAGGGTTACAGCATACAATGGTTAAACAATGCAGATTTATCTAAAGCCTGAAGTGCTTCCTTCCATAATGCAAACTCTTATGATTACTTAAATAATATTTATACGGGAGATTTCAATAAACATACACTTGGTATTACATTGCAAGTACATTATTAAACCAATTCCTTGGTACGCTTTGACTCCATTTTACTGAACTTAGGTGTCATTAAAATTATGGTGGAGATAAAAGCATGAGATTAAAATCCTCCATATCGCAAAAGTAAATCAATAGAAATTATTGCACAGGTAATTAGTACATCTAGGCAACTATTCCCGCTTGCCTTTACCCAGTAAAACTCCATATACATTATTAGCAAAGCACAAGAGGATTCTGGTTAAGATATGCAAATTAGATATTCAACATCTCAGGCTTCTTGCTTCAAAAACACACAGCAGTCCCCTAATGGAGTGAGTGCAGCAAATACAGCTTATTAGAACTCATCAATAGTAATGATTTTTGTATTTGCTGCACTCACCCTCTCTCTCTCTCTCTCTCTCTCTCTCTCTCTCTCTCTATCTATCTATCTCTCTCTCTCTCTCTCTCTCTATCTATCTATCTCTCTCTCTCTCTCTCTCTCTCTATCTATCTATCTCTCTCTCTCTCTATCTATCTATCTCTCTCTCTCTCTCATATCTCATCTTTTATTTAAACTTTCCAGCTCTCAATATTTCATTTCCCGAACAGCTCATATCCATCCTTATGGTTTTCTCATACTTCATACATTATCTGTCTTCCATTTCCCCAATATGTCATCTGTCCTCATGCAATATTTCCTTTGCCCACAATATATCTTCCCCATTTTGCCATTATTCTAGGCCCTCTACTCTTCTCTATTTATACTTCCTCACTGGGTAAACTTATCAGTAGCTATGGCTTCAACTATCACCTCTATGCTGATGATACTCAGATCTACCTATCCACCCCTGCACTCTCTCATTCTGTCCTTTCCCACATCAGCGACTGCTTATCTGGCATTTCTTCCTGGATGGCCTCTCACCATCTAAAAATCAACATGTCCAAGACTGAGCTTCTTCTAATCCCCCCAACTAATTCTACTCCAGTTTCTAACTTTACTATCACTGTCGGTGACACCACTATCTCCCCATCACCCCAAGTCCGCTGCCTAGGAGTTACACTCGACTAAAAATCTGTCCTTCATACCCCACATCCAATCGTTCTCTTCATCCTGTCGCAACCACCTACGCAATATCTCCAAAATTCGTCCTTTTCTGAGTGGTGAAACTACTAAACAGCTAATCCATTCCCTAGTAATTTCCCGGCTTGACTACTGTAACAACCTACTAACTGGCCTTCCTCTCTCCCACCTCTCCCCCTTCAATCCATCCTAAATGCCTCTGCTAGGCTAATCCACCTCTCCCAACGCTCTGTATCTGCCGCACCCCTCTGTGAGTCCCTTCACTGGCTCCCCATTCACAGCAGAATTAAATTCAAAATTCTCACTCTGACCTACAAAGCCCTTACCAATGCAGCCCCCCCATACCTGTCTTCACTCATCAACAAATATACTCCAGCCCGTCCCCTAAGATCCAACAACGATCTACTCCTTGCCTCTTCTACCATCACCTCCTCTCATGCTAGACTACAGGACTTCTCTCGTGCGGCAACAACCCTCTGGAACGCACTTCCTCGAGCTGTCAGACTTTCCCCCAACCTCTCCTCCTTTAAACGCTCCCTAAAGACCTTCTTGTTCAGGGAAGCCTATCACCAAATCAGTAACTAATGAATTCCACTTGGCTAATAGTTGCCCTCATCTAACTTCACACTAACATCATTCCCACCTTTGCAGTCCCCACCTCCTGTTTCTCACCCTCCTACCCATTTAGATTGTAAGTTCCCACGGGAACAGGGCTCCCAATTCCTCCTGTATTTGTTTGTTAAATTTTGTCTGGTGTCTCATATTGTACTGTCCTTTTATCTTTGTTACCTATGAACAGCGCTGCGGAATCTGTTGGCGCTTTATAAATAAAGAATAATAACAATAATAATTATTCATTTCTTCCCATCCCTCAATATTTTCTATTTAACCAACAAACAATATATAATCTCCTCCATTCCCACAATATGTATCTGTCACAATATTTCTCTGTTATTAATATTTATACTTTCCTTTTGGCAACATTTAGGTCCAAATTACGAGTAGCTCAAAAGAGAAAGGGGTTTATTGCAGCTGTTTGCACACAACGTGTGTAGCACTCGTAATTTACAAGTTGAAAGCAAATGCGATCACTTGAACACAATTAAAGTTAACGCGTGTCCTCTGAGCTCTGGGTAACTATTTCGCAAAACAAAAAAGGGTCACAAAACACATCAAAAACACATTACAAAGTATAATTACTCTCACAATAACACCATTTAATAAAAAAATGAAATTAAAATATTGCACAAAAAAATTATAAGGGCTCAAAGATATGAGGGCCTCTAGTTATGAAAGTCTGGCGGACCTGATCCGACAGACCTCGCTGAATACGGCAAGCAATATGCTCGCCGTATTCATCATTGCAGCAGCAGCTCACAAGAGCTGCTGGTGCAACACCGCCCCTGCAGACTCGCAGCCAATAGGCCGCCAGCAGGGGGGTGTCAATCAACTCGATCAGGTTGTACTGTGGCGATGTCTGTCCGCCTGCTCAGAGCAGTCGAACAGGTTATGGAGCAGCGTAGCTTGATACATATGCCCCAAGGTCTCAGGTGTTAGAAAAAAAGGTAAGCAAAGGGCTGTAACATAAAGATACAAACATATACTTGTCTAAAGATGTATATGTATATATCAATGTATTTACGGACAAATATACACATATAAACACATACATATGTATACATATATAGACATATACTGTATATATAAGTGCATTGGAGCCTTTTACAGTCAAGCAGATAAAAACATGTAAAAACATATTTATGCAATATTCATATTTAAAAAAGTGTTATACTGTGTATTAAATTTCGCATTACAATATATATACATTGTATATATATATATATATATATATATATATATATATATATATATATATAGAGAGAGAGAGAGAGAGAGAGAGAGTAGATGGAATAGATATATATATTTTTTTAAAACAACAGATATATGTAGAAATATGTATTTATGAATAACTAGAACATATTCTGCTATGTGAAGAACATTGGAATGTAAAATATGAATATTTTCATGTCGGTTTAGTGAACTTGCGAAAATGTGATTGAGTTTGCACGTGAGTAGGGTGTTAGGTTAGCGTGCAAGTGAAAACGTTTTACTTTCAACCTATAATAGGAGCGTTACCCAGCACACGCAAAAAGCCGGTTAGGATATTGCACACGTGTTAACGTATTCCTCATAGAAGTCAATGGAGCAAAAAAGTGGGAAAATCACCCTTCTCATGTGCAAACCCTATCGCATATTCTCAAGTGCGCTAACTAAATATGAAAATATAAATATATTTCACATTCCAGTGTTCTTCAAATAGCAGAATATTGTCTATTTATTTATAAATACATTTTTGTACATATATGTGATGTTTTTTTGGTAAAATATTTATCTATTCCTCTCTCTCTCTCTCTCTCTCTCTCTCTCTATATATATATATATATATATATATATATATATATAGATAGATAGATAGATAGATAGATAGATAGATAGATAGATTATAGATAGATTATTATTTTATTATTATACTTTACTTATAAAAGTTTATTTAGATAAGACAATGATATAAAACTTGTAAGAGACAAGACGAAATTTTACAAACACATACAGGAGGAATTGAGGGCCCTATTTCCGTGGGAGGTGAGGACTGCAAGAGTTAGCAAGATGTTAATACAGAGTTAGATGAGGGAATTATTAGGTGAGTGGAATTAATTTATTACAGAGTTGGGTGGTAGGGTTCTCTGAACAAAAAAGTCTTCAGGGAGCATTTAAATGAAGAAAGATTAGGGGACAGCCTGACAGCATGAGGTAGAGTGTTCAAGAGGGTAGGCTGCACAACAGAAGTCCTGTAGTCTAGCATGGGAACAGGTGATAGCCGAAGATGCAAGGAGCAGGTCATTGTATCTTAGTGGGGGGGGCTGCAGTATACTTGTTGACTAGAGAGGATAGGTAGAGGGGAGCAGCATTGGTGAGAGCTTCATATGTAAGGATGAAGATTTTGAATTTAATTCTGCTGTGAATGGGGAGCCAATGAAGGGACTCCCAGAGAGGTGCAGCAGATACAGAGTGACAGGAAAGGTGGATTAGCCTTGCAGAGGCATTTAGAATGGATTGAAGAGGGGAGAGGCGGGAGAGAGGAAGGCCAGTAAGTAGGTTATGAAAGTAGTCAAGTTGGGAAATAACAAGGGAGTGGATTATTTGCTTTGTGGTGACAGCACTCAGAAAAGGGCGAATCTTGTAAATATTGCGTAGGTGATTGCGGCAGGATGAGGAAAGCGATTGGATGTAGAGGATGAAAGATAGATTTGAGTCAAGTGTAACTCCAAGGCAGCGAACTTGGGTGATAGGAAGATGGTGAAGCCGTTAATAGGGATAGAAAATTTAGAAGTCGGCGTAGAGCTAGCGGGTGTATTAGAAGGAGCTCAGTCTTGGACATGTAAATCTTTAGGTGGTGAGAGGCCATACAGGAATAAATACCAGATAAGCAGTTGCTGACATGAGAAAGGACAGAGGGAGAGAGAGCAGAGGTGGAGAGGTAGATCTGGGTGTCAACAGCATAGAGGTGGTATTTGAAGCCATAACTGTTGATAAGTTTACCCAGTGAAGAAGTATAAATGGAGAAGAGTAGAGGACCCAGAACTGATCCTTGAGATACTCCAACAGACAGAGGCATTGGAGAGGAGGAGTCGCCAGCAAATGACACAGAAAAAGAACTGTGATAAAGATAAGAGTGAATCCAAGAAAGACTAGTGTCACAGAGGCCAAAAGAGCTAAGGGTCTGTAGGAGGAGGGGGTGGTCAACTGTGTCAAAGGCAGCTGAGAGGTCAAGTAAGATAAGTATAAAGTAGTGACTATTGCTTTTAGCAGAAAGAATATCGTTAGTAACCTTGGGAAGGGCAGTCTCAGTTGAGTGTTTGGGACAGAATCCAGATTGCAGGGGGTCAAGCAAGGAGTTGGTGGACAGCAAGTGGGTTAGGCAGTTGTAAACTAGTTTTTCGAGGAGTTTTGATGTTAGTGGAAGCAGTGATATGGGGCAGTAGCTTTCAGGAGAATTAGGGTCAAGTGAGGTTTTTTTGAGTATGGGAGTGACCTTTGCATATTTGAAAGAAGATGGGAATGAACCGATAGAGAGAGATAGGTTGAAGATGTGAGTAAGAGCAGAATTGAAGGTGGAAGACAGGGAGGGTATTAGATGGGAAGGGATAGGGTTGAGCGGGCAGGTAGTGAGACTTGAGGAAGATAGTAGTGAATAAACTTCATTCTCAGTGGCTGGATAGAATATGCGGAGGGTGGCAGAGGGAGTAACTGGGCCTGGAGTTGGAAGATTGCAGGTTGGTGTTGGGATGTTGCTTCGGATAGTATGTGTCTTGTTTAGAAAGTAGTCAGCCAGGTCTTGAGCACTAAAGACAGACGGAGGGGGTGGAGTAGGTGGGTAGAGGAGAGAGTTAAAGGTGGAGAAGAGTCATTTAGGGTTTGTGGAAAGAGTAGATATGAGAGAAGTAGGTTTGCTTGGCTAAGTGAAGGGCAGAAGTGTATGAATGAAGAATAAACTTATAGTGGATGAAATCAGGTTCTGAGTGAGTTTTCCTCCATACACGCTCAGCAGTTTGGGAGCATTTTTGCCAGTATGGGAGCATTTTTGCCAGTATGGGAGCATTTTTGCAAATAGCGTGTTTGCTGAGAGTGCCATGGCTGTAACTGATGGTGTGATGTTTTGCGCAGTTGGGAGAAACAAGTGTGTCTAAAGCAGAGGAGAGAGTTTTGTTATAGTGGGCTGTAGCGAGATCAGGACAGGTTATAGTGGAAGTGTGATAGAGGAGATCTTGAATGATTTTTGAAAATTGGAGCGGATCCACAGCGTGTAGATTTCTGGAGGTGTGTGGGCAGGATGGAGAAGTGGATTTGGCTGTTGCATTAATATTATAGGTGACCAGGTGATGGTCTGAAATGGGACAAGGGCAACAAGTTAGGTCAGAAATAGAGCAGAGGTAGGAAAATACCAGATCGCTGGAGTGTCCATCACAGTGAGTAGGGAATGGGGTTGATTGTGAGAGACCAAAGGAGGATGTGAGTGAAAGAAGTTTAGAGGCAGCAGGGGCAGATGGGTTGCCAGTGGGAATGTAAAAGTCCCCAAGAATTAGCGTTGGTATATTTGTAGAGAGAAAGTCAGGAAGCCAGGTGGCAAAGTTGTCAAGGAATTGGGAGGTCGGTCCAGGAGGGCGATAGATGACTGCCACTCAGAGGGAGAGGGGGAAGAAAAGGCGGATACAGTGGACTTCAAAGGAGAAGAAGGAGAGAGATGGGATTGGAGGTAGGTAATGATACGTGCAGGAGGGGAATATCTAAAATGCATTGAGATAAGAGGTGACCTTTAACTGCTTGCAAATCAGTTTGAGCCTAACTAGGTTTAGCTTTCAACAAAGAATACCAAGAGAACAAAGTAAATTTGATATTAAAAGTAAATTGGAAAATTGCATGCCCTATCTGAATAATGAAATTTTAATTTTGACTTGACTGCCCCTTTAATAAAACAATGATTTTTCTTTTTGCCTGTTAAATATCTAAATGTCTTATTATTTGTTACTAAAATCATTATATTACCTCAGAGAACATATGATCTTGGAAGCTTATCCTTCAGCTTTTGCAATCCAAAAGAACACTCATGTTTTGTCTCATTGCACATAATATTGCTGGTACGTGAAGAAATTATTATTTCATGAAGTCTTGAGGAAAATGTGATTTCATGAAGTGTTGCTTACTTATTTTGGGATGAGATTTATCAGTAAAACATAAAGCCAGGTTTCTTGTTGTCTGATTAATACTGGGGAAGTGGGTGGCATTGTACCATATCCTCACAGAATCTGAAGTAGGACGGTTCACAATGAGTCACAGGTGATGGTAATTGCATTGGGGAATTGGATACACCTGAGAGGCTCAGGCGTACCAAGGAAAAGGTATAAAATTGGATCTTTCAGCTGCAAAGTCTATTATACAGAAATGCAAAGCATAAGAATATATTCAAATCTCTTTTTTACCTAAAGAACAGGGCTGATTTAAACCTGTAGCTGCCAGAAAGAAACCATAATGCTTTTCAGTGCTTCTCTGGCACCCATGGAGTTAGTGTTAGTAAAGAGAGCTGAGTTTATTTTTGGAAAATAGACTAGAAAAATAATGTAGTAATAGAATGAATTATAACATGGCTGCTGTTTCATTACATTAAATAAGTGGTAAAATGAATAGATGAATAAGGTTGTGCATGTCTGTGTAAGTTGTAATCTGGTCTCTCATTAGGTGGAGGAAAAAGCTGTCTAGAGGGAGAAAACTGTTCCTAGCACTGTCTTAAAGAGACATAATAGTTCTGAATTAAAATGCTGTATTATGTTAAAGAAGTTTATTATTGCTCTCTTGCATATATCTATTTGTTTTACCCCTGCAGAAGTTAAACACAAAGTATAAGTCAGCTCCAGAGCAGCAATGCACTAGAGCAGTGTTTCCCAAACCCAGTCCTCAGGACCTTTACTCAGGACAGATATTCATTATATCTTAACTAGAGCACAGGTGAAACAATCAGCTCACCCATCAGCTGATTGTTTCACCTGTGCGCTAGATAAGATATAATGGCCCCTATTTATCAAAGGTCTTGCGGACCTGATCCGACAGTGAGGATCAGGTCCGCAAGACGTCGCTAAATGCGGAGAGCAATACACTCTCCGCATTTAACATTGCACCAGCTGCTCACAAGAGCTGCTGGTGCAACGCCGCCCCCTGCTGACTCCGCCAGCAGGGGGTGTCAATCAACCCGATCGTACTTGATTGGGTTGAATTGTGGCGATTCCTGTCCGCCTGCTCAGAGCAGGCAGACAGGGTTATGGAGCAGCGGTCTTTGTGACCGCTGCTTCATAACTGCTGTTTCTGGCAAGACTGAAGGCTCGCCAGAAACACGGGGCATCAAGCTCCATTTGGAGCTTGATATATAGGCCCCATCGAATATCTGGCCTGAGTAAGGGTCCTGAGGGCTGGGTTTGCAAAACACTGCCCTAGTGCATTGCTGCTCTGGAGCTGACTTACACTAGAGGAAGCTGCCTGAACATATCTCAGTGAGCCAATGACAAGAGGCATTTGTGTGTAGTTACTAGCTACCAATCACCAGGAAGCTCCCAATAGTCTGCTCCTTAACTTATATAGTTACTCTTTTCAACAAAGAATGCAATGAGAACTAAGTAAATTTGATAGTAAAAGTACATTGAAACATCATCTAAAACTGCATATTCTATCTAACCTATGAAACTTTAAATTGACTTTCATGTCCCTTTAAAATGCTGGAACTATACTGCTGAGTGCCCCTGTTGCTGAAGGACTTTAAATTAAGGAAGCTTAGAATCACAAGATAATGGAGTTCATTGCTCTGTAATCTGATTTGTTGTAAAATACTATTGATCTACATAACCCTCTCTTCATTCTATTTAGGAAGTCCTATTTTGCTGTGATAAATTAATTAAAGTCAGAAATACCACAACTCACAAAAATCCCTGGATGATCCTGAAAGGACATTAAGGTGAACCAATTAAATGCTAAATAGAAGTCAGGTGACACGGCTGTAGTGTGTCAAGAACATTTGAAATCTAATCTCTATGTGGTAGGTGCAGCTGAAAGACAGTGCTACACTAATGAGATATCCATGCTAATGATTAACCCTATAGCTGCCAGTTTTAAAATGCATTGCATTTAATCTGTTGTTTACATATTCACATTTAAATATAGTGGTTATTTTACACTTTATTGGGAATATTTTGCTCTGATATTTTTAACAGAATATTTGTTCTACAAACAGTCGGATAGTTGAAAACACTGGAGTCAGATGTGGCTTCAGCGCAACATTTTATGTTTCCATATGAATACTTTAAAAATTTTGCTTAGCCAACATAAGAAATGTTGTTCCACTTTAAACTGATTATCAAACTGATGTAAAAGCTAAACATTTAAAGGGATAGTAAAGTCAAAATTAAATTTAAAGGAACATAAAACACATTATTGAACAGCATACCTAGGAAGGCTCAGGAGATGAGAATTAATTGCTGATTGGTGGCTGCACATACAGTATATGCCGTTTGTGATTGACTTACCTGATGTGTTACGCTAACTCCCAGTACTGCATTGCTGTTCTTTCAAGGAAGGATACCAAGAGAATAAAACAAAATTGATAATAAAAGTAAATAGGAAAGTGATTTGCAAATGTATACTCTATCTGAATCATGAAAGAAATATTTTTGGTTTCATGTCCCTTTAAATGATTGGGATGGGGCCTGAAATTTTTTTTTTTCTTAATTTTTTTTTCTTATCAGCAATAAATCACAGAAAAAAGAAAAAAAGAGAATTAGAACAAATCAATACCATTTTACAATTGGAACAAGCAGCAAAACATTCTCTTTCATCATTCTGCTGAAATTTTATCTTTACATAGACAACCCAGACCAACAAAGTAACAAAAACAAAAACAAAAAAAGGGGGAAAGGGGCCCCCCTCCCACTCACCTTCCCCCCCCTACCTAGAAGACTATAAGTTCCAGGAGCAAAAAGAGGAGAGGGGGGACCAGTAAAACTAGAGTGATATCTTAGCTCGTATCTCTCTTACTCGGTTATTACCAAACGCCTAAGAGTACTAATTCAGAGTTTCTAAAAGGAAATATCAGATCGTTTATCTCAATATCAGTTAATGACTTAATGAACGCTGACCATTTGCTAAAAAACTGATATCTGCGTCGTTATCTAAATCGGTATCTCTTTGTTCTAATAGACATTGTTTTTTCAAACAATTCTTGATCTCTGGGATAGATGGAGTTGCTCTCAATTTCCATTTTTTTTTAAATAAGGTATCTGGTTGCCAATATGGACAGAAATATCACTTTATCATTTGATTGTTGTGGATTATGGTTCTTTAGACCAAATATGATCTGTAACTGTGTTAGGCCCGGAAGAGAGATTTTAAGGGTTTTACTAAGCCAGAACTCTAGCCTCCACCAGAGATGTCTTATTTTAGGACAGTCCCAGATCATATGCATTAAATCTGCTGCAGAGAATAAACATTTTGGACATTTATTAAAGCAAAGATGGGGAATTTTGCAGCCTTTTTCGGGAGTAAAATATGAGTTGTGTATAAGTTTGACATGCATCTCCCGCCAGGTAGCTGATAAGGTGGCCTGAGCAACTTTCTGATTTGAGGATTGACTGGAGTCAGATGTGGCTTCAGCGAAACATTTTATGCTTCAATATGAATACTCTAAAAATGTTTGCTTAGCCAGCATAAGAAATGGTGTTCCACTTTAAACTGATATCAAACTGATGTAAAAGCTAAACATTTAAAGGGATAGTAAAGTCAAAATTAAATTTAAAGGAACATAAAACACTATTTTTTTTCATGATTTAGATAGAGCATTAAATTCTAAACAATGTACTTTTTAAATCTAATTTGGTTTGTTCTTTTGGTATCATTTATTGAACAGCATACCTAGGAAGGCTCAGGAGATGAGAATTAATTGCTGATTGGTGGCTGCACATACAGTATATGCCGTTTGTGATTGACTTACCTGACGTGTTACGCTAACTCCCAGTACTGCATTGCTGTTCTTTCAAGAAAGGATACCAAGAGAATAAAGCAAAATTGATAATTAAAGTAAATAGGAAAGTAATTTGCAAATGTATGCTCTATCTGAATCATGAAAGAAATATTTTTGGTTTCATGTCCCTTTAAATGATTGGGATGGGGCCTGAAATTTTAAACAACTTTACAATGTGCTATAATCAAATTTGCATAGTACTCTTTGTGCCCTTTGTTAAAGAGAAATCCTACGTAAGCTCAGGAGCGTACACATATCTTTAGCCATCTGGCAGCAGTGTTTGCAACAATGTTTAAAGCAATGTTATATATAATTGCAAATACTGCTGTCAAAGAATGCTAAAGGCACATGCACAATCCTAATCTACGAATAGCCTGTCTAAACCCGTCCTCTACTTCATAGACCTCTGACTATGCTAATAGGAGGCTTAGCAAGGCGGCTCCCAGGGCCTGCACTAAACATGAAGGTCCTTTAGCGGCCAAGAATCTGTGAAGAAGAAGACCAGGTTAGCGCAGCTCTCCAGCGGTCTAAAGGTAAATTTGAACTATTTAAAAGAAACCAATGAATGACACATTTTATCAGTATTTTCCTTAAATTTCTAAATCGAATGCACATTTCTATAACAAATCAAATTTAATAACAGAAGTAAATTGGAAATGTATTTAAAATGGCACCTTCTATCTGAATCATGAGTCTTTAATTTTTACTTTACTGTCCCTTTAAGATTAAAGGTATGAATCAAATAGAAATCATACATTTGAAAGCTTTATTTACTTTTAGAATAAAAGTTTTTACCTATTATTGGTTCCTCTTCCTGTCTGCCCCCCCCCCCCCTTATAATCTGTCTTTTTTTTTACTTCTTGATGTTGCAGCTAGCACCGCCAAACTAAAGGTGTATTAGGCAGCCGTTTAAATATATAGAGTTCAATATATGAAGTAGCGGATGCTGCTTCTTAACTCGTCTGCCACCTCTGAGGCGGCGGACAGCAATCAGCCCAATCGTATACGATTGCGTTGATTGAAACCCCCTGCTAGCGGCCAATTGGCCACGAATGTGCAGGGGGCGGCATTGCACAAGCAGTTCACTAGAAATGCTTGTGCAATGATAAATGCTGACAGTGTATGCTGTCGGCATTTATCGATTTGAGGCTGAAATGATCCGCTACAGCGAATCATGTCCACCTGCACATTAGTAAATCGGCCTCATAGTCACTGGATCTACTCTCACGAGTCACTGGAATCTGTAACTGGGGATGCCAGGCAAAAAAAAAGAGCTCATGAAATAACTTTGGTGGTAAATAAAGGGGCAAGTGGACGCCTTCTTCTAAAGTAGACGCTGATACAAAATAGTTGCCTCAATTAGGCACAGCCAGCTAAGGGATCCAGAATGTATGCGAAAAATAGCATTTTTAAAAAAAAAAAAAAAATTTCATTTAACTCTGAAAACTGTGAATTTTCAAATTTTGAGAATTAAAATTGCAAAACGAAAAAGAGCAACAAAAATATATATGGTAATACAAGTCAAAATGTATACAAATTCAAAGATGTTTACTTCACACTGAATAATGTATCAACACATATGACAAAATAATTGTTAGTTTGTATATCATTACAGAGGGCTAGTGGAAAATAAATACTTATCAGTTGTATATAAGAGTAGTCCCTGGTCAGGTAAATGTTATAATTGTTCACTGAATAATGGGAACTTTTCTTCACACAATACTCATTTGAATTTTGCAGCAATTGTACACAGAGTTCAAACCATATATAAAACCAAACTGTAAGAGAATTAAAAACAACAGTGCATTCCCCAATTCAAGGAAGAATTGTAACATTTAATAAAAACCCTATTAGTAAAAATGCACATACAAAATAAATATATAATTACTGCATATTAATACAGGTGCGGTTAAAAAGTGTCCAGACTTACGAGTCAAATTCAACCTCTCTGAAAGATGATCTGATTCAGAGCATCTCCCGTTTGGTAGCCGGGTCCATCTCTCAGCTGTTCTTGTGGCTCATAAGATGTACCGTTACTAATGTTTAATCCACTTGGAAGTAGCGGAACAGATGCTATAATACCGCAAACTTCAATTCCAAACTTACAGAGGCCTGGATGGGACACAATACCCTTACATATTTCGTCTTCTCATGGGAGGACTTTCTTTATGGTGAATGTCAGTTTACCGCCCCCCCCCACATTCTTTATAAACAATAACGAATCCTAGTATCCTTTCTTAGGTATATGGGTTCTATTAAAAAATAGACATGTGCGATTCGTTTCGGATCGATTCGGAAATTCGGCCGAATTCGTAAAATTCGGGATTCGGATTGATTCGAATTTCCGAATTAAAATAGTGCCGAATCTACCGAATAAATCCGAATTAGTTTGGATTTATTCGGATTTATTCGGTAGATTCGGATGGCCATGGATTACACTAGTTTTGTACAGTGTATTAGGTTATATCACTCTGCTATGGGTTACACCTAATATACAGTACATAATACTAGTCTAATCCCACCTAACATTTACCGAAATTCCGAATTTCCGAACTGAACCGAATCGAAACCGAATCAAGACGAATTTATTCGAATCTGAAAGAATCCGAAAAGAATCTGAACCGAATTGATTTGAATTTTTTAGAATTCGAATCGATCCGAACCGAAATTCAAAAAAATCCGAATTGATCCAAACCGAATCGAACCAAATTTTTTTGCCATTTACATGTCTATTAAAAAACATTCACGTAGATTACGAGTTTTTTGCGTTTATTTTTTAATGCTGAAAAAATGGTAATTTTAGCATTAAAACGGCAGTGCAGCCATTACAAGTCTTGTCGGTATAGCTGTACCGCAAGCCTTTAAGCCTGTTCTGCAACGTCAGCCCCGCACATGTAAAAATTACATTTTTTCATGGGACTTCCATAGCGCTGACATTACAAGTTTTGCGGTGAGGCTAAAAAACCTGCGTTCCAGCCTAAAACGACAAGATCTATTACGCAATCTAAAAGCAGTAGTTATGAGTTTTATGCTACAAATATGTTACGTAAAACTCATAACTAAACTGCTGCAAAGTACACTAAACACCCATAAACTACCTATTAACCTCTAATCTGAGGCCCTCCTGCATCGCAAATACTATAATAAACTTATTAACCCCTAATCTGCCATTCCCGACATCACAGCCACTAAAAATAATTATTAACCCCTATTCCGCCGCTCCCCGACATCGTCACCACTATAATAAAGTTATTAACCCTTAAACCGTCGTCCTCCCACATAGCAAACACTATTTAAATTTTATTTACCCCTAATCTGTCGTCCGCCAACATCGCCCACACTGTACTAAAGTTATTAAGCCCTACACTGCCGCCACTATAATAAACCTATTAACCCCTAAACCGCAAGCCCCCCACAACGAAATATACTAAAGTAAACTATTACCCTCTAAACTGAAAGCCCCCACATCACAAAAAAACTAAATTAAACTAGTAACCCCTAAACCTAACACCCCCCTAAATTTATATTAAAATTACAATTTCCCTATCTTAAATTAAATTAAAACTTACCAGTCAAATTAAAAGAACTAAGTTTAAACTAACAACTAAACTAATATAATTATAAAACTAAAATTAAACTAACTACCAATTAAATAAACTAAATTACACATTAAAAAAATCCTTACACTACTCTATCAAGATAGAAGATGCTGTCTTGATGAAGATAGAAGAGGTCGCCTGGATGAAGACTTCTCGCCGCCTGGATGAAGACCGTTTAAGCGGGACTTCAAAAAGTGTAAGTGGATCGTCGGGGGTTAGTGTTAGGTTTTTGTTAAGGGTTTTTTGGGTGGGGTTTTTTTTAGATTAGGGTTTGGGCAGCAAAAGAGCTAAATGCCCTATTAAGGGCAATGCCCATACAAATTCCCTTTTCAGGGCAATGGGTAGATTAGGTTTTTTTAGATATTTTTTTTTTATTTTGTGGGTGTGGGGGGGGGGGGGGGTTGGGGGTTTGTAATGTTAGTGGGGGTTTGTAAAAAAAATTCAGGTAAAAGAGCTGCTTAACTTAGGTCAATGCCCTACAAAAGGCCATTTTAAGGGCTATTGGTAGTTTATTCTAGATTAGGATTTTTATTTTGGGTGGGTTTTTTTTAGGTATTAGAATAGAAATAATTTTTATTATTTTTGATAATTTGTTATTTTGTGTAATGTATTTATTTAGTTTTCGGATGGGTTTTTATTTTTAGATTAGGGCTTGGGCAGCAAAAGTGCTAAATGACCTTTTAAGGGCAATGCCCATTCAAATGTCGTTTTCAGGGCAATGGGTAGATTAGGCTTTACTTTATTTTTATTTTGTGGGTTTGGGGGGTGGGGGTTTGTATACTGTTAGGGGGTGTTTGTTTTTCTTTTGTAGGAAAAGAGCTGTTAACTTTAGGGCAATGCCCTACAAAAGGCCATTTTAAGGGCCCACAAAAGGCCCTTTTAAGGACCCTTGGTAGTTTATTATAGATTAGGTTTTTTTTTATTTTGGGGTGTTTTTTTAAGGGTATTAGAATAGGAATCATTTTTATTGTTTTGTATAATTTTGTGTAAGGCAGCTTAGGTTTTATTTGACAGGTAAGTTTGCATTTATTTTAACTAGGTAGTTAGTAAATAGTTAATAACTATTTAATAACTAGTCTACCTAGCTAAAATAAATACAAACGTACCTGTCAAATAAAAATAAAACCTAAGCTAGCTACAATATAACTATTAGTTATCTTGTAGCTATCTTACGCCTAGATTTAGAGTTCTGCGGTAGCCGTCAAAAGCAGCGTTAAAGGGTCCTAATGCTGCTTTTGGCTGCCCGCTGGTATTTAGAGTCGTGTAGGTAAAGGTCTAACGCTCACTTTCAAGCCGCAACTTTTCCATACCACAGATCCCCTTACGCCAATTTGCGTATCCTATCTTTTCAATGGGATCTTCCTAACGCTGGTATTTAGAGTCTTGGCTGAAGTGAGCATTACAACTCTACTGACAAAACTCCTACTGCCCATGGAAAATCAGTAGTTAAGAGCTTTCTGGGCTAACGCCGGTTTATAAAGCTCTTAACTACAGTGCTCTAAAGTACACTAACATCCATAAACTACCTATGTACCCCTAAACCGAGGTCCCCCCCCCATCGCCGCCACTATAATAAATATTTTTAACCCCTAATCTGCCGACCGCACACCGCCGCCACCTACATTATCCCTATGAATCCCTAATCTGCTGCCCCTAACATCGCCGACACCTAAATAATATTTATTAACCCCTAATCTGCCCTCCCCACCTACACTTATTAACCCCTAATCTGCCGACCGGACCTCGCCGCCACTATAATAAATGTATTAACCCCTAAACCGCTGCACTCCCGCCTCGCAAACACTGTAATAAATAGTATTAACCCCTAATCTGCCCTCCCTAACATTGCCGCCACCTAACTTCAAGAATTAACCCATAATCTGCCGACCGGACCTCACCGCTACTCTAATAAATGTATTAACCCCTAAAGCTAAGTCTAACCCAAACCCTAATACCCCCCAAAATTAAATATAATTTTAATCTAAGGAAATAAATGAAATCTTATTAACTAAAGTATTCCTATTTAAAACTAAATACTTACCTGTAAAATAAACCCTAATATAGCTACAATATAACGAATAATTATATTGTAGCTATTTTAGGATTTATATTTATTTTACAGGCAACTTTGTATTTATTTTAACTAGGTACAATAGCTATTAAATAGTTATGTACTATTTAATAGCTACCTAGTTAAAATAATTACAAAATTAACTGTAAAATAAATCCTAACCTAAGTTACAATTAAACCTAACACTACACTATCATTAAATTAATTAAATAAATTAACTACCAATACCTACAGTTAAATACAATTAAATAAACTAAACTAAATTGCAAAAAAAAACCCACTAAATTACAAAAAAATAAAAAAAGATTACAAGAATATTAGGCTAATTACACCTACTCTAAGCCCCCTAATAAAATAAAAAAGCCCCCCAAAATAATAAAGGTCCCTACCCTATTCTAAATTAAAAAGTAACCAGCTCTTTTACCAGCCCTTAAAAGGGCTTTTTGCGGGGCATGCACCAAAGTAATCAGCTCTTTTGCCTGTAAAAAAAAACACAATACCACCCCCAACATTACAACCCACCACCCACATACCCCTACTCTAACCCAAAACCCCCTTAAATAAACCTAACACTACCCCCCTGAAGATCTCCCTACCTTGAGTCGTCTTCACCCAACCGGGCCAAAGTCTTCATCCGATGGGGCAGAAGAGGACATCCAGACCGGCAGAAGTCTTCATCCTATCCGGGCAGAAGAGGACATCTGGACCGGCATACATCTTCATCCAAGCGGCATCTTCTATATTCATCCATCCGATGAGGAGCAGCTCCATCTTCAAGACCTCCGGCGCGGAACATCCTTCTTCACCGACGACTAGACGACGAATGACGGTTCCTTTAAATGACGTCATCCAAGATGGCGTCCCTCGAATTCCGATTGGCTGATAGGAAGTCTGCAGTGTACAATTTTATCTGTATTACATATCTGTTCATATCTGACTTAAGTGTTCTTGATTTAAAATGAACTGCCACATAAAGGAGACATTGCCAATAAAATGACCACGGCAAGCATTGTCTATGCCATTAATAAGTGCTGATTGGCTTCTTTAAGGAGGAGTTTGACCATTGAAAAACAATTGTTTTAAACAAAAGTTTAACGTATTCAAATATGTTTTACATTCACCTGATACTTTTTTTTGTAAGACTGCATAAAAATTGTGTTCTCTGCCACTTTAAATTTGGAAAGTTATTTAAGACTTTTTTTTTTATTATTTGAGTGGATTTTTACCAGTCTCTCCTGTATTACTGTTTTATTGCCCATGATTTTGTTATAAACACACATAATTTGTTCTGGAGATCTCTTATATATAACAACACCTTATTTTTACTGATAAATGATTATTCTGAAGAGCTATCTTTCCTTTCTCTTATCTTGAAGAAATTGAAAGTGTACTATGAATAGAAACTGAATACAATGTTCTAAAATGTGTTTTGAAATCATTGTGTACCTAAATTGTATTTGTTTGGAAATACATAGTTTAACCCATTAGCACATCATTATCTTTAGCATTACTTATAGATTGAAAATGATCCCCTATACCTTAAAAACAGAATACAACATAAACAATACATCTCATATGAAAGAGGGAATTACCAAATAAAGGATTTCATGTCTCTCTAGGGAAAATGTAATAACCTGTTTACTAGGTTGTTCTAAACTCGAATAGCAACACTTGAATCCAAATATAGGGCTAGATTACAAATGGCACAATATTGTTAGCAGGGAACACGATAAGTAATATTGCAACCTGGCTAACTAGTGCACATTATTATTATAATTTATTTATAAAGCGCCAGCAGATTACGCAGCGCTATACAAAGAATAAAAACATTACATGGATACAGTAATACACAAAAGTACAGTAGGGGTAAATAACAGTGGTAGGTGCAATAATTGAGTTATACAAAAGGAGAGGAATGCCCTGCCATTGAGCACAATCAATAGTAGTTGCATATATTAAGGTAAAGACTAGGGTGGGTAGTGGTGGGATGGTTGAAGGGCTAGTGCTTGCAAATCTGGAGTCTAATGTTAGATGTGAGGCATGTAAACTGTTTTGCAAATCTGGAGTCTGCACATAATTCAAGTTTAAAGTAAATGGCTGCACGCTAGTGCAAACAAAATTTGTGCTCAACGGGTTAGCATGCCTAAAGACCTAGCATAAAGTATAAGGGTTTAAAAAAAGTTTCACCAAATACAAAACAAAATCATTAAAATAAAATATTACAATCAAATATGCACTTTGTGATAAACATATTTATGGCATATGACAAGGTATTTGACTGGAAACTGCTATAATCTATAAACAGTTTAAACATATGTCTATATATGAAAAAGGGGTCCTACAATTCAAGTAAAGGGCTTCTTTTCACCTAACAACAAATTGAAGTATACAAATCAAACACTTCCGGGCATCACTAGGTGGTGAGGGTAAAACAGACTTGCAGGAGGGCAAAAACACATAAAAAAAGTAACTTTATTAGAGATACAGATAAAAACAAAAGTGAGCCATTAGCTCACAGCGGTACGTAGGAGTATCAGTAAAGGCAAAAAAATGCAGACATGTTTCGTGTGGGTCTGCCACACTTGCTCACTGCAGTGCGTTCGCTGAAGACACGCTGCCCTCAACACATATCCCCGGAGGCTGGTAAGCGCCACTATATTCTTCTGTTTGTAACAAATTGAAGTATTTGTATAAATATTTACACCTTCTTTTATCACTTCAGTCTTCAAGCAGTCTGGGATAAAATAGGTTTCTGACTTGTTATAGATATCGAACTAGATTCAGCAAAACCCTTTTATAATACTACGATTTTAATTTAAAGGGATATGAAACCCATTTTTTTTTCATTATTCAGATAGAGAATACATTTTTAAAACAGTTTCCAATTTATTTCTATTATCAAATTTGCTTTGTTGTCAAGTTATACTTTGTTGAAGAGCTATATGAATAGGTAGTGTGCACATGCCTGAAACACTACATGACAGGAAATAGTGCTGCCATAGTGCCATTTAGTGTTCATGCTAATGTATAACATTTTTCCAAAACTGCTGACACCCGTCTGAGCTCATGTCCAAGAAAATTTGATAATAGAAGTAAATTGGAAAGTTGTTTAAAATGTTGGTGTTTAAAGGGACACTCAATCAAAATGAAACTTTCATTATTCAGCATGCAATTTTAAACAACTTTCCAATTTACTTCCATTAACAAAATGTACAGTCTTTTTATATTTAAACTTTTTGAGTCACCAGCTCCTACTGAGCATGTGCAAGAATAAGTGTGTATGCATTTGTGAATGGCTGATTTCTGTCACATGGTACATGTATGCATTTGTGATTGGCTGATGGCTGTCACATGGTACAGGGGGAGTGGAAAAAGACATAACTTTTAAAATTGTCAGAAAAAAAATCTACTACTCATTTGAAGTTCAGACTAAGTACTATTGCATTGTCTTGTTATCTTGCATTTGTTGATTATTCATATCTACAGTGTTGACTGGTCCTTTAAGTCCCTTTAAAAACAATAACCACCACATCACAGCTTTCAAATTGCAAAATTCATAAAGATTTGTAACTATCCAGTATCACAGCTATAAGTTGCAAGTTAAAGGGAGATAAAACCCCAAAGATGTCTTTCATGATTAAGATAGAGTGTAAAATAAAATAAAAAAAAGTTATCAATTTACTTCTATTATCAACTTGACTTTGTTTTCTTGGTATCCATTGTTGAAAAACAAATAGAAGGGCAGAACATGCATGTGACTGGAGCAATATATGGCAACAGTTTTATAACTATGTTAAAACATTTTCAAGAACAGTAGGTGGCAGCAGCATTTCCTGTCATGTACTGCTCCAGAAATGTGCGCGCAACCTATCTAGATATAATAAAGAATACTATGAGGACAAAGTAAATTTTTTCAAAACTGTATGGTTTTCTGTATCATGTTTTGAGTTTCATAAACCTTTAAGTTTCATTATAATCATTGGAGTTTCATCAATCTTTTATCCATTCACCTCTCGGAGCATAGACATGTTCCACCAAAAAGGATACGGCACCATAAAAACACCTTCAAATGTTGTAGAAGAAACAAATTTGAAAAAAATTCCCCCTGTAATCCACACTAACAAGACAACTCATCAGCTTATCAGAAATAGTGAGACACGATCATGAGGCAAGATACCTCACAAGGGTAATAGAGTCTTTATAAATTCTGCATCTTGGGCTCAGGTGGAAAATCTCACCCCTAGAAGTCTTGGAATGTCAACAGCCCCTAGAGATACCTTAAATCCAATCCAATAAGACTAAATTTAGCGTAACAAAAAAAAGACTATTTTAAAATTACATTTACACATACGCATATGCGATATATTTTACCAAGTTTAATTATTATAGTTCCATGTTCCTGGCTGTTCTCCTTTGATATCATGTATTGGATGCTTCAATAAATCGCAGGAACTCCCACTTATAAAATGCTGGAAAAATAGGGGCATTTGCAACAAGGTTCCAGAGCAACCCTATAAGCATCTATGAATCTAGACCAATATGTCAACCTTATGGGATGATTAACATTAAAGGAACATTCCAGTCAAAAATTAAATGCACATAGATTTATTACATCTTTGAATAGAAACATATTTGCAATATAGATGTATTGGCAAAAATGCTTCTAGTGAAAGCTATCACTGTTTTAGTGTTAACATTTTTTTTTGCACGTGCATGTGAAGCTTTGCTACATAGAGTCACTGCACCCTCATTTTAAATAATGCAGCTTCTCAGATCATCAGTGGGGTTTGTATCATGTCAGCAATTAACAAATTGAGCAATGACCAGATGGTACTACAAGCGCCTTAGGCACTCTGAGCAAGTGCTGTGTTTAAAATGCTGGTGCACGGTGCATACTTAAATACACTTTTGAAACAGCTATAGCTTTTATTAGAAGCTTTTTTGTTTATACGTGTCTATTACAAAAATGCTTCTGTTTAATACCGAAATACATCCATGTGGTTTCCAATTTTGGCTGGAATATCCCTTTAAGAGTTAACATGTAAGAATATAATTGGTCACTGACTACATTTAAAGAAGTCTACATGTGACTGTAGGGTGCCATACCATACTATATTTCACAAATATATAGAGATAGTGGAATACATTCCAGTCTATTGGACAAGCTGTGAGAAATGCTGCTTGTTTTTAAAATAGAGCACAGTCTAGTTCATAATAAAACTCAGTGGTTATGTGGTTTTCTAGTTTCCCCACACCACATAACCTCCGTTAATACGTTCAATAAAGAAGGTTTTTGTTAAAAGAAATGTTGCCTGTTTTGAACAAGCATAAACTAGCTTTCTGTATGTCCTTTTTAAAAATTGTTTTCTTGTCAGCTAATATCACAATTTAATAAACAAGAAAATAAACAAGTTAAAATTATACATGCTATGCTGTAAAACTTATGTAGAACGCACATATAATCATCCGTATATTCATTAAAACTAAGTGTTTGGACATTTATATTTAATTGTAAGTTATACAATTAATTAAATGCCAATGACGTTATCAATTGCACGAGCTATGATATTATTACGTACAGAAGAAAAATGCACTAAAACATATTAAGCAGTTATTATCAATAAATTCCTCATGTATTTGTTTGTAACATTGTTTATGTCTCTTACAAGTATTGTATAATTGTTTTATTTATATAAATTGTACCCATGCTGCGGAGTATGATGGCACTTTATAAATAAAGTATAATAAGAAGAAGAATGAATCAATTAATTAAACTCTACTTTCTTTTCCCATTAAATAGACATAAAATTACTGCTGTTTGCATATACCTGTGCTTAACCCCCGCAGAAGGTTAAACAAATAGTTAAATTCAGCTCCAGATCATCAGTGCAGACCTAGCTGAGCATGCTTGGTGAGCAAATGACAACAGGCATATGTGTGTAGCCACCAGTCACCAGATAGTTTCAAGTAGTGGTGCTCCCAATCATACCTAGGTATGCTTTTAAATATAGGATAGCAAGAGATTGAAGTAAATTTGATAATAAGTAAATTGAAAAGTCTGTTTAAAATACATTTATCTGAAACATGAAAGTCACTTTTTATATTTTGCTTCTGTGTATCTGTGCAGAAACTCCCCATTTAACACCCTTCAAAATTCCAGAGAAAAGCCATCATTTTTTCACAAGTTTACCATAAATATCATACCTCCCTACCACCCTGGATCTTGCAGGATTGTTGTGGATTGGGTGGTCTGTCTGCTGCCATGATTTTCCAGGGACTGAAAGACTCCACCTACAACCTTCCTAATTCTGTCCAGACACCCATGGTTGGAAAGGCGATTGTGGATAGCTGATTCCTCTTTTCAGCGACCTTGTAATATATATAGCAGCTCTGCAGAAGACAGACATTGCAAATCAGAAATCTAATTTTGTTCATACTGTTTTGTCTTCATTGAAAATCGCTATCTATCTGTGAGAGAATTTCTTTCTAAATAAAGATGGATTTTCAAGCTTCCTATAGTTGTTAAGCACATTCTTGTTTCTATAAATTCAATAAGATATAATTTAATAATAATAATACGCATCTGTGTTTCTTCAGCTATCTCCATGGTCATGTTTTCCCTCGTTTTTCGTAGTCAACCCACTGAATGGTCCATGAAATATAAATCATTAGACAAAAAATCCAGCACAGCATGTTTAATGGGAGATACAAGCAGAAAAATTTCTCATCTTTATACGGAGGCAGCTTTATCAACGTAAATCGCCAATGATTTTTTAGTCAGCACTTATTAATATGCACTCAGCTTATGTTCGAGGCGGGCTTTTGTTGAATTATCCATAGTATCACTAGCATGTTATCAACCAGTTCTGTGAGGAACTGATGATAAAGCAAACAAAATCGCTTCTACTACGTTAATTGTTTTCAGCAATGAGCAAATATTACATTTTGCAACTCAGTTTTACAAAGATTTATTGCCCTAGGTCATATTTAATTAACTTCCTTTTCTTCCTTTAATATTACAGAGTGGAAAATTAAAGATACCAGCTGATTATTTACTAATGGCAAAGATAGGATATTACAGATTTTGTATTCATTTGATGACTTTCATTTCATGTTGAACAGACTTGTTTACTAAAACATAAAGGCTTTTTTTGATGCTCTATGAAACTGTTTCTTTGTGGGAGACAATTTTAATCCAATTTATTTGTTCTAGAATGTTACAGGCAACTGAAGGGGTTTGTTTTCAGTTAAAGAAAAAACAGTAAATGATGAAATAGTAAATAATCATTTTTTTACGACTGTAGTTTATGCATATTATGCCTCACTGTAAAGGGGTTTAGTTAGTTTTTGGTACATTTTACATTTACCTCTTCTCCAAGCTGCTGTATCATAGATTATATTTTATTCCAGAGAGAGAGGGGAATACAGGAGCATTAAATTATCTCTCTCTCCCTTTAACTGCTAAACTGTTTCCATCCCTGTGCTGAACTGTTTTGGGGTCTTTAGATGTAACTCACATTTAAGTTCCACTGTTAGTCATTTTTCACTGAGAAACCCACACATATTATATATTAGATTTTTTCAGCAAAACCAGCAGATCCAAACTATACAATTATTTTATGTATGTATCATGAAATGTAAGAAAAAAAATCTATATTTTGATTAAAATGTTAATAAACAAGGTTGTAAACAATTGTGTGTCTGTTGTCAAAAGACTAAAGGCTAGATTACAAGTGGAGCGCAAACGCAAGTGATAATAGGGTTTATCATGGGATTTGTGCTTGTCGGGCTTACCGCTAAAATTATGAGTTCTATGGCCTGGTATTTTGGGGCTAGACTGACTTCACTTGGCGGGATCAGACTGATATACTACAGGAAAGTTTTCCTTTGTGAAAAGCACACTGGTCTAAAAGAGGCTGCTCCTGGGTGGTAAATCACCATAGAACTAGCTGATGAGGTGTTGTTTTTTTCTGGTAGAGCGCTTCTCTCTTCGTATGCAAATAAATATGACCCTAGGGAGGTCTCCCTATGGATGATGGGGGAAACCAGACGTGGACTCCTTGCCCAGTTTGCTTAGAGGATTGTGGCTGCACCTCACTGACGAGGCCGAAATGATCATCTGGGGTTGTCATGTTCCTTGTTCAGAGGAGAATTGCCTGGCATTTCATGGCTGGACCGACCTTACTTGGCAGGATCAGACTGATATACTACAGAAACGTTTTCCTCTGTGAAAAGCACACTGGTCTAAAAGAGACTGCTCCTGTGTGGTAAATCACCATAGAACTAACTGATGAGCTGTTGTTCATTCCTGGTAGAGCGCTTCTCTCTTCGTATGCAAATTAATATGATCCTAGGGAGGTCTCCCTATGGGTAATGGGGGAAACCAGATGTGGACTTCTTGCCCAGTGTGCTTAGAGGATTGTGGCTGCACCTCACTGATGAGGCCCATAGGAGGCTGAAATGATCGTCTCGGGTTATCATGTTCCTTGTTCAGAGGAGAATTGCCTGGTATTTCGGGCGGATCAGACTGATATTTTACAGGAAAGTTTTCCTCTGTTAAAAAAGCACAATGGTCTAAAAGAGGCTGCTCCTGGGTGGTAAATTGCCATAGAACTAGCTGATGAGCTGTTGTTCATTCCTGGTAGAGCGCTTCTCTCTTCGTATGCAAACTAATAAGACCCTAGGGAGATCTCGCTATGGGTGATGGGGAAACCAGATGTGGACTCCTTGCCCAGTCTACTTAGAGGATTGTGGCTGCACCTCACTGTTGAGGCCCATAGGAGGCCAAAACAATCATCTGGGGTTGTCATGTTCCTTGTTCAGAGGAGAATTGCCTGGTATTTCGTGGCTGGACTGGCCTTACTTGGCAGGATCAGACTGATATTCTACAGGAAAGTTTTCCTCTGTGAAATGCACACTGGTCTAAAAGAGGCTGCTCCTGGGTGGTAAATCTCCATAGAACTAGCTGATGAGCTGTTGTTTGTTTCTGGTAGAGTGCTTGTCTCTTTGTATGCAAATTAATATGACCCTAGGGAGGTCTCCCTATAAGTAATGGGGGAAACCAGACGTGGACTCCTTGCCCAGTGTGATTAGAGGGTTGTGGCTGCACCTTACTGACGAGGCCAAAAGATGGCTGAAATGATCATCTGGGGTTGTCATGTTCCATGTTCAGGGGAGAATTGCCTGGTATTTTGGGGCTGGACAGACCTTACTTGGCGGGATCAGACTGATATACTACAGGAGAGTTTTTCTCTGTGAAAAGCACACTGGCCTAAAAGAGGCTGCTCCTGGGTGGTAAAACGCCATAGAACTAGCTGATGAACTGTTGTTTGTTCCTGGTAGAGCACTTCTCTCTTTGTATGTATATATATATATATATATATAATTACATTGCAGTTAAGTAGCTGAAAATATGTTAAAACATACTTATACGATATTCAATATTCATAAAAAGTGTTATAGTGTGTATTTACTGTAAATACTGGTAGAGCGCTTCTCTCTTCGTATGCAAATAAATATGACCCTATTACTTCTGTTCTGTTTTCACAAAAGATTGTGAAGATAAAATGTCTACATAAAGGGATGCTATGAAAAATAGAAACAAGCTTAACAGTAATCTTTTTTACAGAGGATGAGGTTTTGTTAGCATTATCAAAAATAAATGTTAAAAAGGCAGTGGGTCCTGATAATATGTATCCAAGGGTTTTAAAAGAACTTCGATCAGTGCGAACTGTCCCATTAACTGATCTGTTTAATCAGTCACTATTAACAGGAACTGTCCCAGATGATTGGAGAATAGCAAATGTAATACCTCTTCATAAAAAGTGCAGTAGAAAAGAATCTGGTAACTACAGACCAGTTTAACTTCAGTAGTAGGGAAATTAATGGAAAGCCTCTTAAAAGAAAGAATTATGACTTACATAAAGACAAACAATTTAGAGGACCAAAATCAGCATGGTTTTACTTCAGGGAGATCATGTCAGACTAATCTAATTGACTTCTTTGATTATGTAACAAAAGTATTAGACAAGGGTGGAACAGTTGATGTAGCATATCTAGATTTCAACAAAGCATTTGACCCCGTTCCACAGAATAAACTAATTCTCAAACTGTATCTCCTTGGTCTAGATTTAAAAATTGTGAACTGGGGGGAATGCTGGCTTAAGGACAAAAAACAAAGTGTCTTAGTAAATGGAGTACGTTTAGCAGAGGGGGCTGTTACTAGTGGTGTTCCTCATGGGTCAGTTCTGGGGCCGGTTTTGTTTAACATATTTATCTGTGATATCAGCAAAGGGCTACAGGGGAAAGTATATCTGTTTGCAGATGATACAAAAAATTGTAACAGAGTGGATGTTCCAGGGGGGTAGACAAAATGAGAAGTGATATACAACAAGGGGAGGATTGGACAAACGACTGGGATCTAAAGTTTAACACAGCAAAGTGTAAAATAATGCAATTAGGGAAGAAAAATCCAAATTTTAATTACAGACTCAATGACACTTTACTGACTGTTACAGATGAGGAACAGGACTTGGGAATTATTATTTCAGATGATTTAAAACTTAGTAAACAATGTAGTAATGCAGCAAGTAAGGCTAGCAGAATGCTTGGATGTATTGGTAGAGGTGTTTGCAGCAGAAATAGTAAGGTTCTTATGCCACTTTATAAATCATTAGTTAGGCCTCATCTTGAGTATTGGGTGCAGTTCTGGAGGCCATATCTTCAGAAGGATATTAACAAACTTGAATCTGTGCAAAGGAGGGCTACCAAAATGGTACATGGTCTAAAAAATAAAACTTACCAGGATAGGTTCAATGACCTAAATATGTATAGCTTAGAGGAGAGAAGGGAAAGAGGTGATATGATGGCAACTTTCAAGTACGTTAAAGGGCTTAGTGAAACTGAGGCTGTGGGTATTTTATATAAAGAACAAGGGGTCATGATCTCAGGCTAAAGGGTAGTAGATTCAGGAGTAATTTGAGGAAGCACTTCTTTACAGAAAGAGTGATTGATTTATGGAATAAACTTCCTCAAGAGGTAGTAGCGACAAACACTGTGGGGGACTTTAAAAATGCATGGGACAAACATAAGGCTATCCTACAAACTAGATAAGTTTATACTATTAGGTAATATCGCGCAGACTTGCTGGGCCTATGGCTCTTATCTGCCGTCAATATGTATGTTTCTATGTTTCTATGGAGGTCTCCCTATGGGTGATGGGGGAAACCAAACGTGGACTCCTTGCCCAGTGTGATTAGAGGATTATGGCAGCACCTCACTGACGAGGCCCATAGGAGGCCAAAACAATTGTCTGGGTTGTCATGTCCCTTGTTCAGAGGAGAATCGCCTAGTATTTCGGGGCTGGACTGACCTTACTTAGTGGGATCAGATTGATATACTACAGGAAAGTTTTCCTCTGTGAAAAGCACACTGGTCTAATAGAGGCTGCTCCTGGATGGTAAATCGCCATAGAACTAGCTCATGAACTGTTGTTTGTTCCTGGTAGAGTGCTTGTCTCTTCATATGCAAATTAATATGACCCTAGGGAGGTCTCCCTATGGATGATGGGGGAACCTAGATGTGGACTCCTTACCCAGTGTGATTAGAGGATTGTGACTGCACCTCACTGACTAGACCCATAGGAGGCTGAAATGATCATCTGGGGTTGTCATGTTCCATGTTTAGAGAATTGCCTGGTATTTCGGGACTGGACGGACCTTACTTGGCAGGATCAGACTGAAATACTACAGGAAAGTTTTTCTCTATGAAAAGCACACTGGTCTAAAAGAGGCTGCTCCTGTGTGGTAAATGGCCATAGAACTAGCTGATGAACTGTTGTTCATTCCTGGTAGAGCGCTTCTCTCTTCGTACGCAAATTAATATGACCCTAGGGAGGTCTCCCTATAGGTGATGGGGGAAACCAGACGTGGACTCCTTGAACAGTGTGATTAGAGGATTGTGGCTGCACCTCACTGACAAGGCCCATAGGAGGCTGAAGCAATCATCTGGGGTTGTCATGTTCCATGTTCAGAGGAGAATTACCTGTTATTTTGGGGCTGGACAGACATTATTTGGCGGGATCAGACTGATATACTACAGGAAAGTTTTTCTCTGTGAAAAGCACACTTGTCTGAAAGAGGCTGCTCCTGGGTGGTAAATCGCCATAAAACTAGCTGATGAACTGTTGTTCATTCCTGATAGAGTGCTTATCTCTTCATATGCAAATTAATATGACCCTAGGGAGGTCTCCCTATGGATGATGGGGGAAACCAGACGTGGACTCCTTGCCCAGTTTGCTTAGAGGATTGTGGCTGCACCTCACTGACGAGGCCGAAATGATCATCTGGGGTTGTCATGTTCCTTGTTCAGAGGAGAATTGCCTGGCATTTCATGGCTGGACCGACCTTACTTGGCAGGATCAGACTGATATACTACAGAAACGTTTTCCTCTGTGAAAAGCACACTGGTCTAAAAGAGACTGCTCCTGTGTGGTAAATCACCATAGAACTAACTGATGAGCTGTTGTTCATTCCTGGTAGAGCGCTTCTCTCTTCGTATGCAAATTAATATGATCCTAGGGAGGTCTCCCTATGGGTAATGGGGGAAACCAGATGTGGACTTCTTGCCCAGTGTGCTTAGAGGATTGTGGCTGCACCTCACTGATGAGGCCCATAGGAGGCTGAAATGATCGTCTCGGGTTATCATGTTCCTTGTTCAGAGGAGAATTGCCTGGTATTTCGGGCGGATCAGACTGATATTTTACAGGAAAGTTTTCCTCTGTTAAAAAAGCACAATGGTCTAAAAGAGGCTGCTCCTGGGTGGTAAATTGCCATAGAACTAGCTGATGAGCTGTTGTTCATTCCTGGTAGAGCGCTTCTCTCTTCGTATGCAAACTAATAAGACCCTAGGGAGATCTCGCTATGGGTGATGGGGAAACCAGATGTGGACTCCTTGCCCAGTCTACTTAGAGGATTGTGGCTGCACCTCACTGTTGAGGCCCATAGGAGGCCAAAACAATCATCTGGGGTTGTCATGTTCCTTGTTCAGAGGAGAATTGCCTGGTATTTCGTGGCTGGACTGGCCTTACTTGGCAGGATCAGACTGATATTCTACAGGAAAGTTTTCCTCTGTGAAATGCACACTGGTCTAAAAGAGGCTGCTCCTGGGTGGTAAATCTCCATAGAACTAGCTGATGAGCTGTTGTTTGTTCCTGGTAGAGTGCTTGTCTCTTTGTATGCAAATTAATATGACCCTAGGGAGGTCTCCCTATAAGTAATGGGGGAAACCAGACGTGGACTCCTTGCCCAGTGTGATTAGAGGGTTGTGGCTGCACCTTACTGACGAGGCCAAAAGATGGCTGAAATGATCATCTGGGGTTGTCATGTTCCATGTTCAGGGGAGAATTGCCTGGTATTTTGGGGCTGGACAGACCTTACTTGGCGGGATCAGACTGATATACTACAGGAGAGTTTTTCTCTGTGAAAAGCACACTGGCCTAAAAGAGGCTGCTCCTGGGTGGTAAAACGCCATAGAACTAGCTGATGAACTGTTGTTTGTTCCTGGTAGAGCACTTCTCTCTTTGTATGTATATATATATATATATATATATATATATATATATATAATTACATTGCAGTTAAGTAGCTGAAAATATGTTAAAACATACTTATACGATATTCAATATTCATAAAAAGTGTTATAGTGTGTATTTACTGTAAATACTGGTAGAGCGCTTCTCTCTTCGTATGCAAATAAATATGACCCTATTACTTCTGTTCTGTTTTCACAAAAGATTGTGAAGATAAAATGTCTACATAAAGGGATGCTATGAAAAATAGAAACAAGCTTAACAGTAATCTTTTTTACAGAGGATGAGGTTTTGTTAGCATTATCAAAAATAAATGTTAAAAAGGCAGTGGGTCCTGATAATATGTATCCAAGGGTTTTAAAAGAACTTCGATCAGTGCGAACTGTCCCATTAACTGATCTGTTTAATCAGTCACTATTAACAGGAACTGTCCCAGATGATTGGAGAATAGCAAATGTAATACCTCTTCATAAAAAGTGCAGTAGAAAAGAATCTGGTAACTACAGACCAGTTTAACTTCAGTAGTAGGGAAATTAATGGAAAGCCTCTTAAAAGAAAGAATTATGACTTACATAAAGACAAACAATTTAGAGGACCAAAATCAGCATGGTTTTACTTCAGGGAGATCATGTCAGACTAATCTAATTGACTTCTTTGATTATGTAACAAAAGTATTAGACAAGGGTGGAACAGTTGATGTAGCATATCTAGATTTCAACAAAGCATTTGACCCCGTTCCACAGAATAAACTAATTCTCAAACTGTATCTCCTTGGTCTAGATTTAAAAATTGTGAACTGGGGGGAATGCTGGCTTAAGGACAAAAAACAAAGTGTCTTAGTAAATGGAGTACGTTTAGCAGAGGGGGCTGTTACTAGTGGTGTTCCTCATGGGTCAGTTCTGGGGCCGGTTTTGTTTAACATATTTATCTGTGATATCAGCAAAGGGCTACAGGGGAAAGTATATCTGTTTGCAGATGATACAAAAAATTGTAACAGAGTGGATGTTCCAGGGGGGTAGACAAAATGAGAAGTGATATACAACAAGGGGAGGATTGGACAAACGACTGGGATCTAAAGTTTAACACAGCAAAGTGTAAAATAATGCAATTAGGGAAGAAAAATCCAAATTTTAATTACAGACTCAATGACACTTTACTGACTGTTACAGATGAGGAACAGGACTTGGGAATTATTATTTCAGATGATTTAAAACTTAGTAAACAATGTAGTAATGCAGCAAGTAAGGCTAGCAGAATGCTTGGATGTATTGGTAGAGGTGTTTGCAGCAGAAATAGTAAGGTTCTTATGCCACTTTATAAATCATTAGTTAGGCCTCATCTTGAGTATTGGGTGCAGTTCTGGAGGCCATATCTTCAGAAGGATATTAACAAACTTGAATCTGTGCAAAGGAGGGCTACCAAAATGGTACATGGTCTAAAAAATAAAACTTACCAGGATAGGTTCAATGACCTAAATATGTATAGCTTAGAGGAGAGAAGGGAAAGAGGTGATATGATGGCAACTTTCAAGTACGTTAAAGGGCTTAGTGAAACTGAGGCTGTGGGTATTTTATATAAAGAACAAGGGGTCATGATCTCAGGCTAAAGGGTAGTAGATTCAGGAGTAATTTGAGGAAGCACTTCTTTACAGAAAGAGTGATTGATTTATGGAATAAACTTCCTCAAGAGGTAGTAGCGACAAACACTGTGGGGGACTTTAAAAATGCATGGGACAAACATAAGGCTATCCTACAAACTAGATAAGTTTATACTATTAGGTAATATCGCGCAGACTTGCTGGGCCTATGGCTCTTATCTGCCGTCAATATGTATGTTTCTATGTTTCTATGGAGGTCTCCCTATGGGTGATGGGGGAAACCAAACGTGGACTCCTTGCCCAGTGTGATTAGAGGATTATGGCAGCACCTCACTGACGAGGCCCATAGGAGGCCAAAACAATTGTCTGGGTTGTCATGTCCCTTGTTCAGAGGAGAATCGCCTAGTATTTCGGGGCTGGACTGACCTTACTTAGTGGGATCAGATTGATATACTACAGGAAAGTTTTCCTCTGTGAAAAGCACACTGGTCTAATAGAGGCTGCTCCTGGATGGTAAATCGCCATAGAACTAGCTCATGAACTGTTGTTTGTTCCTGGTAGAGTGCTTGTCTCTTCATATGCAAATTAATATGACCCTAGGGAGGTCTCCCTATGGATGATGGGGGAACCTAGATGTGGACTCCTTACCCAGTGTGATTAGAGGATTGTGACTGCACCTCACTGACTAGACCCATAGGAGGCTGAAATGATCATCTGGGGTTGTCATGTTCCATGTTTAGAGAATTGCCTGGTATTTCGGGACTGGACGGACCTTACTTGGCAGGATCAGACTGAAATACTACAGGAAAGTTTTTCTCTATGAAAAGCACACTGGTCTAAAAGAGGCTGCTCCTGTGTGGTAAATGGCCATAGAACTAGCTGATGAACTGTTGTTCATTCCTGGTAGAGCGCTTCTCTCTTCGTACGCAAATTAATATGACCCTAGGGAGGTCTCCCTATAGGTGATGGGGGAAACCAGACGTGGACTCCTTGAACAGTGTGATTAGAGGATTGTGGCTGCACCTCACTGACAAGGCCCATAGGAGGCTGAAGCAATCATCTGGGGTTGTCATGTTCCATGTTCAGAGGAGAATTACCTGTTATTTTGGGGCTGGACAGACATTATTTGGCGGGATCAGACTGATATACTACAGGAAAGTTTTTCTCTGTGAAAAGCACACTTGTCTGAAAGAGGCTGCTCCTGGGTGGTAAATCGCCATAAAACTAGCTGATGAACTGTTGTTCATTCCTGATAGAGTGCTTATCTCTTCATATGCAAATTAATATGACCCTAGGGAGGTCTCCCTATGGATGATGGGGGAAACCAGACGTGGACTCCTTGCCCAGTTTGCTTAGAGGATTGTGGCTGCACCTCACTGACGAGGCCGAAATGATCATCTGGGGTTGTCATGTTCCTTGTTCAGAGGAGAATTGCCTGGCATTTCATGGCTGGACCGACCTTACTTGGCAGGATCAGACTGATATACTACAGAAACGTTTTCCTCTGTGAAAAGCACACTGGTCTAAAAGAGACTGCTCCTGTGTGGTAAATCACCATAGAACTAACTGATGAGCTGTTGTTCATTCCTGGTAGAGCGCTTCTCTCTTCGTATGCAAATTAATATGATCCTAGGGAGGTCTCCCTATGGGTAATGGGGGAAACCAGATGTGGACTTCTTGCCCAGTGTGCTTAGAGGATTGTGGCTGCACCTCACTGATGAGGCCCATAGGAGGCTGAAATGATCGTCTCGGGTTATCATGTTCCTTGTTCAGAGGAGAATTGCCTGGTATTTCGGGCGGATCAGACTGATATTTTACAGGAAAGTTTTCCTCTGTTAAAAAAGCACAATGGTCTAAAAGAGGCTGCTCCTGGGTGGTAAATTGCCATAGAACTAGCTGATGAGCTGTTGTTCATTCCTGGTAGAGCGCTTCTCTCTTCGTATGCAAACTAATAAGACCCTAGGGAGATCTCGCTATGGGTGATGGGGAAACCAGATGTGGACTCCTTGCCCAGTCTACTTAGAGGATTGTGGCTGCACCTCACTGTTGAGGCCCATAGGAGGCCAAAACAATCATCTGGGGTTGTCATGTTCCTTGTTCAGAGGAGAATTGCCTGGTATTTCGTGGCTGGACTGGCCTTACTTGGCAGGATCAGACTGATATTCTACAGGAAAGTTTTCCTCTGTGAAATGCACACTGGTCTAAAAGAGGCTGCTCCTGGGTGGTAAATCTCCATAGAACTAGCTGATGAGCTGTTGTTTGTTCCTGGTAGAGTGCTTGTCTCTTTGTATGCAAATTAATATGACCCTAGGGAGGTCTCCCTATAAGTAATGGGGGAAACCAGACGTGGACTCCTTGCCCAGTGTGATTAGAGGGTTGTGGCTGCACCTTACTGACGAGGCCAAAAGATGGCTGAAATGATCATCTGGGGTTGTCATGTTCCATGTTCAGGGGAGAATTGCCTGGTATTTTGGGGCTGGACAGACCTTACTTGGCGGGATCAGACTGATATACTACAGGAGAGTTTTTCTCTGTGAAAAGCACACTGGCCTAAAAGAGGCTGCTCCTGGGTGGTAAAACGCCATAGAACTAGCTGATGAACTGTTGTTTGTTCCTGGTAGAGCACTTCTCTCTTTGTATGTATATATATATATATATATATATATATATATATATATATATATAATTACATTGCAGTTAAGTAGCTGAAAATATGTTAAAACATACTTATACGATATTCAATATTCATAAAAAGTGTTATAGTGTGTATTTACTGTAAATACTGGTAGAGCGCTTCTCTCTTCGTATGCAAATAAATATGACCCTATTACTTCTGTTCTGTTTTCACAAAAGATTGTGAAGATAAAATGTCTACATAAAGGGATGCTATGAAAAATAGAAACAAGCTTAACAGTAATCTTTTTTACAGAGGATGAGGTTTTGTTAGCATTATCAAAAATAAATGTTAAAAAGGCAGTGGGTCCTGATAATATGTATCCAAGGGTTTTAAAAGAACTTCGATCAGTGCGAACTGTCCCATTAACTGATCTGTTTAATCAGTCACTATTAACAGGAACTGTCCCAGATGATTGGAGAATAGCAAATGTAATACCTCTTCATAAAAAGTGCAGTAGAAAAGAATCTGGTAACTACAGACCAGTTTAACTTCAGTAGTAGGGAAATTAATGGAAAGCCTCTTAAAAGAAAGAATTATGACTTACATAAAGACAAACAATTTAGAGGACCAAAATCAGCATGGTTTTACTTCAGGGAGATCATGTCAGACTAATCTAATTGACTTCTTTGATTATGTAACAAAAGTATTAGACAAGGGTGGAACAGTTGATGTAGCATATCTAGATTTCAACAAAGCATTTGACCCCGTTCCACAGAATAAACTAATTCTCAAACTGTATCTCCTTGGTCTAGATTTAAAAATTGTGAACTGGGGGGAATGCTGGCTTAAGGACAAAAAACAAAGTGTCTTAGTAAATGGAGTACGTTTAGCAGAGGGGGCTGTTACTAGTGGTGTTCCTCATGGGTCAGTTCTGGGGCCGGTTTTGTTTAACATATTTATCTGTGATATCAGCAAAGGGCTACAGGGGAAAGTATATCTGTTTGCAGATGATACAAAAAATTGTAACAGAGTGGATGTTCCAGGGGGGTAGACAAAATGAGAAGTGATATACAACAAGGGGAGGATTGGACAAACGACTGGGATCTAAAGTTTAACACAGCAAAGTGTAAAATAATGCAATTAGGGAAGAAAAATCCAAATTTTAATTACAGACTCAATGACACTTTACTGACTGTTACAGATGAGGAACAGGACTTGGGAATTATTATTTCAGATGATTTAAAACTTAGTAAACAATGTAGTAATGCAGCAAGTAAGGCTAGCAGAATGCTTGGATGTATTGGTAGAGGTGTTTGCAGCAGAAATAGTAAGGTTCTTATGCCACTTTATAAATCATTAGTTAGGCCTCATCTTGAGTATTGGGTGCAGTTCTGGAGGCCATATCTTCAGAAGGATATTAACAAACTTGAATCTGTGCAAAGGAGGGCTACCAAAATGGTACATGGTCTAAAAAATAAAACTTACCAGGATAGGTTCAATGACCTAAATATGTATAGCTTAGAGGAGAGAAGGGAAAGAGGTGATATGATGGCAACTTTCAAGTACGTTAAAGGGCTTAGTGAAACTGAGGCTGTGGGTATTTTATATAAAGAACAAGGGGTCATGATCTCAGGCTAAAGGGTAGTAGATTCAGGAGTAATTTGAGGAAGCACTTCTTTACAGAAAGAGTGATTGATTTATGGAATAAACTTCCTCAAGAGGTAGTAGCGACAAACACTGTGGGGGACTTTAAAAATGCATGGGACAAACATAAGGCTATCCTACAAACTAGATAAGTTTATACTATTAGGTAATATCGCGCAGACTTGCTGGGCCTATGGCTCTTATCTGCCGTCAATATGTATGTTTCTATGTTTCTATGGAGGTCTCCCTATGGGTGATGGGGGAAACCAAACGTGGACTCCTTGCCCAGTGTGATTAGAGGATTATGGCAGCACCTCACTGACGAGGCCCATAGGAGGCCAAAACAATTGTCTGGGTTGTCATGTCCCTTGTTCAGAGGAGAATCGCCTAGTATTTCGGGGCTGGACTGACCTTACTTAGTGGGATCAGATTGATATACTACAGGAAAGTTTTCCTCTGTGAAAAGCACACTGGTCTAATAGAGGCTGCTCCTGGATGGTAAATCGCCATAGAACTAGCTCATGAACTGTTGTTTGTTCCTGGTAGAGTGCTTGTCTCTTCATATGCAAATTAATATGACCCTAGGGAGGTCTCCCTATGGATGATGGGGGAACCTAGATGTGGACTCCTTACCCAGTGTGATTAGAGGATTGTGACTGCACCTCACTGACTAGACCCATAGGAGGCTGAAATGATCATCTGGGGTTGTCATGTTCCATGTTTAGAGAATTGCCTGGTATTTCGGGACTGGACGGACCTTACTTGGCAGGATCAGACTGAAATACTACAGGAAAGTTTTTCTCTATGAAAAGCACACTGGTCTAAAAGAGGCTGCTCCTGTGTGGTAAATGGCCATAGAACTAGCTGATGAACTGTTGTTCATTCCTGGTAGAGCGCTTCTCTCTTCGTACGCAAATTAATATGACCCTAGGGAGGTCTCCCTATAGGTGTAACAACCCGATTTGTTATTATTATGTTGCAATTGAAATTAACACTGTTCTCCAATAAAATACTTTCAGTTACAAAATTGTGTGTTTGTCTCTTTAAATCAGTACCATTGTTTGTCTGAATAACAATCGTAATGATCACAAGAAGTTTTATATTATGAGCTAAGGAGTGGAGTAACATATGCTTAATGTTACCCTTATTATCCCTTTGCTCATTAGAAGCATAGTTTAGGTATGGCAGAAACATATATGTAATTCAAATAAGCAGGGAATCGTAATGGAGATTGATACAGCAAAATAGATAAAGTTTAAGTAATGAGTTTTGGCTCACCAACTTGATGGAACAAGGGAGCAGGAGATGCGGCAGTGAGTAATGTCGAGCGGTAGATGTTGAAGCTGTTCTCAGTAGAAGTAAGCAGGAGAGTCCGGTGTGAACAGGTTGTACAAACACGGCGTCAGCGTGAAAACACTGTGAGTAGTTGGAGCGGCCGCCCGTGACGTCAGAGGAAGTTCCGATGCGGTACGGTGCTGGAGAAGTGACAGGTGAAGAGAAGCAGCGTTGTTGCTGCGAGGAGTATCTCGGAAGCAAAGGCAGAGGCAACTCACACAGAGCCAGGAAGATTAGGCAGGATGTAGCAAAACCTCAATAATGCGTTCAGGCAAAAATACAGGCTGAGTATTGACAGGAGTCAACCAGCTAATACCAAGCAATGAAGCAAAAGGCTTCAATGCTTATAAAGGGAGTTGAAACGAAAATGAGGCTGATGTGAAATTAGATCCTTAAAGGGACAGACTGTTACAGAGGGCCCCCCAAAAATGAACCTCTCCGAGGTTCAGGGACGTGGACGATCTGGATGTCGCCTATGAAAAAGGGAAACCAGTCGGGGTGCCGACAAATTAGCTGAAGGCTCCCATGAATCATCCTCTGATGAATAACCTTTCCAATGTATTAGATATTGCAACTTGCCCGATACGATCCGTGAGTCAAGAATACTCTGAACTTCAAATTCAGTATCTGGGGCAAGTGGTGGCTGCTGAGAAGTATGTGTCATGGAATCCCTCAAAGCAGTATAGGGTTTCAATAAACTGACATGGAAAGTTGGGTGTATTTTGTATTGAGGAGGTAATTCTAGTGTGACGGCATTCCTATTAACTATCTTGAAGATGGGAAATGGTCCAATAAAAAATTTGTTCAACTTCCTAGTAGGAGTTGTCAATCTTAAATGTTTCGTTGATAGCCACACCAAATCACCAGGTGAGTAAGTGGGTGACGGCCGTCTACGTAAGTTGTAGTAGTTCTGTTGTCTAGTCTGAGCTGACTTAATGTTATCATGAAGAATGGAGAATGTTTCTGCAATTGTGTTGGTTGTGTCAGTTACGACCGGACAGACACTGTCTATTTGAGTGTTAATATGGAAAGTAGGGTGCAACCCATAGTTTGCAAAAAAAGGCGTAGTTTTAATAGACGTATGATAAGAATTATTGTGGGCAAATTCTGCCAATGGGAGAAGGGAGGACCAGTCATCCTGATGCTGTGTGACATAACACCTGAGGTATTCTTCTAACCATTGATTGGTTCTTTCACATTGCCCATTAGACTGTGGGTGGTATGCAGTACTTAACCGTCTATCAATTTGTAATGCAGTACATAGTTCTTTCCAAAGTCGAGACGTAAATTGCGTCCCCCTGTCCGTAGTTATGGATTGGGGTAAGCCATGCAATTTTATTACGTGTTGAATCAGTAACTTAGCAGTTTCCAGAGATGTCGGCAATTTATGGTAAGGAATAAAATGCGACATCTTGGTGAATAAGTCTACCACAACCATAATTGTTTTGTTGTTATCAGAAGTTGGTAATTCTACAATAAAATCTGTGGCAATGTGAGTCCAAGGTTTTTCTGGAGCTGGTAGTGAGAGTAAGTATCCTATAGGTTTTTGTTTCTCAATCTTTGAGGTTGTGCAAGTTTCACAACTCTGTATGTACATTCTTATGTCCTTTTGCATCTTTGGCCACCAGTAAGATCTTTTAGCTAATTCAATGGTTTTATGAATTCCTGGGTGACCAGAGAGTTTATTATCATGTAGACTTTCTAGTAAAGAATTTCTCTGTGAGGGGGGTACATATAGTCTGTTTGAATAATAGTAATGACCATCGTTACGTTTTTCTAACTTTTCCTTTGGAAATGTATCATCTTGGAGTTGTTCCTTCTGGAGAGTTTTGTTATGTTCATAAAGAATAGCTATGGTATTCTGTATATAAGTTTCAGGAATTACAGTGCCATGATGTCTGGAATTGGTAGGTTTTTCGGGTAGTCTTGATAGTATATCTGCCTTTGAGTTTTTAGATGCAGGTCGGTATGAAATAATGTAGGAGAATCTAGAGAAAAAGAGACTCCATCGGACTTGCCTGGAGGTGAGGGTTTTATGAATTTTTAGATATTGCAAATTCCTATGATCAGTATAAATCTGAATAGGAATTGTTGTACCTTCTAATAGATGCCTCCAATGCTCCAAGGCAGCCTTCATTGCTAGAAGTTCTTTTTCACCAACGTGATAATTTAATTCAGGGGTAGTTAATACCCTTGAAAAGTAAGCTACTGGATGGATAGAATCTTTGGGTGAAGATCGTTGGGATAGAATGGCTCCAATTGCATATTGGGAAGCATCAACTTCCAACACATACTGGAAGTTAGGATCTGGGTATTTTAAAATTGGTGCTGTAGTGAATCTGGTTTTTAAGAGCTGAAAAACTTGTTCAGTTTCAGCAGTCCAGTGAAAAGGAATATCATTCTTGGTGAGATTTGTTAAAGGTTTTGTTATACCAGCAAAATTCTTTATAAATTTGCGGTAAAAGTTTGAAAATCCAAGGAACTTTTGGATATCGCGTTTGTTCTTTGGTCTAGGCCAATCTAAGATGACCTGAATTTTATTGGGTTCCATTGTTATGCCATTTGGGCTTATGTTGTATCCTAAAAATGTAATATTTTGTGTATGGAAGATACATTTTTCAAGCTTAGCATACAGACTATGTGCTTTTAATCTATGTAAGACTGCACGTACATGTTTGATGTGGTCCTGATAATTAGCTGAATATATTAGAATATCATCTAAATATATTACCATGGATGTGTCTAACAGATCCCTGAATATGTCATTTATAAATCTCTGAAACGTGGCTGGGGCGTTGCATAACCCAAAAGGCATGACTGTATATTCATACAGTCCATACCTTGTGCGAAACGCAGTAAGCCACTCATCTCCTGGTCTTATTCGGATGAGATTATAGGCGCCTCTTAGATCAAGTTTCGTAAAGATCTTTGCCCCCCTAAGCCTCTCAATAAGTTCAGGGATCAGAGGTAATGGGTATCTGTCTTTAATTGTGCGGTTATTTAATTGTCTATAATCAACGATTGGACGTAATGTTTGGTCTTTATTTCGAACAAAAAATATACCTGCTCCTGCTGGAGAGGTTGAAGGTCTAATGAAACCTTTTCGCAAGTTTTCATTTATGTAATTTTTTAAAGTTTGGAGTTCTGGTTCTGAGAGAGGAAATATATGTCCAAATGGTATATCAGAACCAGGAATGAGATCTATTGGGCAGTCATATGGACGATGAGGAGGCAGATTTTCTGCCTCAGTTTTACTGAAAACTTGCTTAAGATCCTGATACTCAATAGGAAGTTTTGATTCACTTAGAGCTAGTAGTGGTAAATGTGGATTACAGGTTGTTCTGCAATAATCTGAATTAAACTCAAATGTACTAGTTGTCCAGTTAATTGTAGGTTGATGTGTTTGTAGCCATTGTAATCCTAAAACTATGTGAAAAATCGGAGACTGTAAGACATCAAATTTAATGTACTCTCTATGTGATGTATGAGTGGTCACCAGAATCGGTACTGTGTGATGTGTTATTGGTCCTGTTTCTAACTGTTTTCCATCAATAAGACGAACCGTTACAGGTTTATTTTTTGCAATAAGGGGGATTTTATTAAGTTTAACATAATCAATATCAATGTAACAGGAAAATGCTCCGGAGTCTATGACTGCTTTAGAGTGGAGGAGATGTTGATCCCACTGTAATGAGATAGGGAGTAAACAGTTAGTTAATTCAGTATTAGGAGAGGGGGTTACTGAACTGAGTATCTGTGGCTTACCCTTTTTCTGCTTCTTAAGGGTTGGGCAAGCTGTGACCTCATGATCCTTTGATCCACAGTAAAGACATAGATGATTTGCCCTTCGTCTCAGTTTTTCTTCTGGGGTCAGTGGTCCTCTGATTACTCCGATGTCCATAGGCTCATCAGCACTTCGTTGTGTGTGTGAAGAAACTCTAGAGTCAGTTAGTTTAGTATGTGTGTCATAGTTTGATTTTTCTAACTTTCTTTCCCTAAGCCTGTGATCGATTTTTATTGACAGCTGCATTAATTGTTCTAGATCATCTGGCAGATCTATTCTGGCGAACTCATCTTTGATTGACTCTGAGAGTCCAATCCTGAATTGATTTCTCAGGGAAATCTGATTCCAGCCAGAATCTTGCTGCCAGATTTTAAATTCTGAAATATAATCCTCTACCTCCCTTTTATGCTGTCTGAGAGACCTTAATTTATTATCAGCTGTTAGCTGTTTGTGTGGATCTTCATACAAGGAGGAAAGAGCTTTAAAAAAATCATCAATGGAATTAAGTAGGGGGTCATTGCGTTCAAAAAGGGTATCTGCCCATGCCCTAGGTTCTCCTCTAAGGTATGAGATGACAGTTAATACCTTTATTTTATCTGTTGTGAAGGTTTTTGGTTTCAAAGTGATAAACAGTATACATGAGTTTAGGAATTGTCTAAACTGTTTGCGATCACCAGAAAATTTTTCTGGGGGACTTACAGGTGGCTCATTAAATGGCTCTATGTGAGAGTGTGTGGGCTTCAATGTATCTTGTATAATTTTTCTAAGTGTTTGGTTTTCCACCTGCAACTCTCTAAGACCAACGTTTAATTGATCTACCTTTTGATCTAATGTAGCTACATAGTTGGAGAGTTCCATGGGATCCATCTTTATGCTGCTTTTTTCTGGCTTGGTATTTCTGTAACAACCCGATTTGTTATTATTATGTTGCAATTGAAATTAACACTGTTCTCCAATAAAATACTTTCAGTTACAAAATTGTGTGTTTGTCTCTTTAAATCAGTACCATTGTTTGTCTGAATAACAATCGTAATGATCACAAGAAGTTTTATATTATGAGCTAAGGAGTGGAGTAACATATGCTTAATGTTACCCTTATTATCCCTTTGCTCATTAGAAGCATAGTTTAGGTATGGCAGAAACATATATGTAATTCAAATAAGCAGGGAATCGTAATGGAGATTGATACAGCAAAATAGATAAAGTTTAAGTAATGAGTTTTGGCTCACCAACTTGATGGAACAAGGGAGCAGGAGATGCGGCAGTGAGTAATGTCGAGCGGTAGATGTTGAAGCTGTTCTCAGTAGAAGTAAGCAGGAGAGTCCGGTGTGAACAGGTTGTACAAACACGGCGTCAGCGTGAAAACACTGTGAGTAGTTGGAGCGGCCGCCCGTGACGTCAGAGGAAGTTCCGATGCGGTACGGTGCTGGAGAAGTGACAGGTGAAGAGAAGCAGCGTTGTTGCTGCGAGGAGTATCTCGGAAGCAAAGGCAGAGGCAACTCACACAGAGCCAGGAAGATTAGGCAGGATGTAGCAAAACCTCAATAATGCGTTCAGGCAAAAATACAGGCTGAGTATTGACAGGAGTCAACCAGCTAATACCAAGCAATGAAGCAAAAGGCTTCAATGCTTATAAAGGGAGTTGAAACGAAAATGAGGCTGATGTGAAATTAGATCCTTAAAGGGACAGACTGTTACAATAGGTGATGGGGGAAACCAGACGTGGACTCCTTGAACAGTGTGATTAGAGGATTGTGGCTGCACCTCACTGACAAGGCCCATAGGAGGCTGAAGCAATCATCTGGGGTTGTCATGTTCCATGTTCAGAGGAGAATTACCTGTTATTTTGGGGCTGGACAGACATTATTTGGCGGGATCAGACTGATATACTACAGGAAAGTTTTTCTCTGTGAAAAGCACACTTGTCTGAAAGAGGCTGCTCCTGGGTGGTAAATCGCCATAAAACTAGCTGATGAACTGTTGTTCATTCCTGATAGAGTGCTTATCTCTTCATATGCAAATTAATATGACCCTAGGGAGGTCTCCCTATGGATGATGGGGGAAACCAGACGTGGACTCCTTGCCCAGTTTGCTTAGAGGATTGTGGCTGCACCTCACTGACGAGGCCGAAATGATCATCTGGGGTTGTCATGTTCCTTGTTCAGAGGAGAATTGCCTGGCATTTCATGGCTGGACCGACCTTACTTGGCAGGATCAGACTGATATACTACAGAAACGTTTTCCTCTGTGAAAAGCACACTGGTCTAAAAGAGACTGCTCCTGTGTGGTAAATCACCATAGAACTAACTGATGAGCTGTTGTTCATTCCTGGTAGAGCGCTTCTCTCTTCGTATGCAAATTAATATGATCCTAGGGAGGTCTCCCTATGGGTAATGGGGGAAACCAGATGTGGACTTCTTGCCCAGTGTGCTTAGAGGATTGTGGCTGCACCTCACTGATGAGGCCCATAGGAGGCTGAAATGATCGTCTCGGGTTATCATGTTCCTTGTTCAGAGGAGAATTGCCTGGTATTTCGGCCGGATCAGACTGATATTTTACAGGAAAGTTTTCCTCTGTTAAAAAAGCACAATGGTCTAAAAGAGGCTGCTCCTGTGTGGTAAATTGCCATAGAACTAGCTGATGAGCTGTTGTTCATTCCTGGTAGAGCGCTTCTCTCTTCGTATGCAAACTAATAAGACCCTAGGGAGATCTCGCTATGGGTGATGGGGAAACCAGATGTGGACTCCTTGCCCAGTCTACTTAGAGGATTGTGGCTGCACCTCACTGTTGAGGCCCATAGGAGGCCAAAACAATCATCTGGGGTTGTCATGTTCCTTGTTCAGAGGAGAATTGCCTGGTATTTCGTGGCTGGACTGGCCTTACTTGGCAGGATCAGACTGATATTCTACAGGAAAGTTTTCCTCTGTGAAATGCACACTGGTCTAAAAGAGGCTGCTCCTGGGTGGTAAATCTCCATAGAACTAGCTGATGAGCTGTTGTTTGTTCCTGGTAGAGTGCTTGTCTCTTTGTATGCAAATTAATATGACCCTAGGGAGGTCTCCCTATAAGTAATGGGGGAAACCAGACGTGGACTCCTTGCCCAGTGTGATTAGAGGGTTGTGGCTGCACCTTACTGACGAGGCCAAAAGATGGCTGAAATGATCATCTGGGGTTGTCATGTTCCATGTTCAGGGGAGAATTGCCTGGTATTTTGGGGCTGGACAGACCTTACTTGGCGGGATCAGACTGATATACTACAGGAGAGTTTTTCTCTGTGAAAAGCACACTGGCCTAAAAGAGGCTGCTCCTGGGTGGTAAAACGCCATAGAACTAGCTGATGAACTGTTGTTTGTTCCTGGTAGAGCACTTCTCTCTTTGTATGTATATATATATATATATATATATATATATATATATAATTACATTGCAGTTAAGTAGCTGAAAATATGTTAAAACATACTTATACGATATTCAATATTCATAAAAAGTGTTATAGTGTGTATTTACTGTAAATACTGGTAGAGCGCTTCTCTCTTCGTATGCAAATAAATATGACCCTATTACTTCTGTTCTGTTTTCACAAAAGATTGTGAAGATAAAATGTCTACATAAAGGGATGCTATGAAAAATAGAAACAAGCTTAACAGTAATCTTTTTTACAGAGGATGAGGTTTTGTTAGCATTATCAAAAATAAATGTTAAAAAGGCAGTGGGTCCTGATAATATGTATCCAAGGGTTTTAAAAGAACTTCGATCAGTGCGAACTGTCCCATTAACTGATCTGTTTAATCAGTCACTATTAACAGGAACTGTCCCAGATGATTGGAGAATAGCAAATGTAATACCTCTTCATAAAAAGTGCAGTAGAAAAGAATCTGGTAACTACAGACCAGTTTAACTTCAGTAGTAGGGAAATTAATGGAAAGCCTCTTAAAAGAAAGAATTATGACTTACATAAAGACAAACAATTTAGAGGACCAAAATCAGCATGGTTTTACTTCAGGGAGATCATGTCAGACTAATCTAATTGACTTCTTTGATTATGTAACAAAAGTATTAGACAAGGGTGGAACAGTTGATGTAGCATATCTAGATTTCAACAAAGCATTTGACCCCGTTCCACAGAATAAACTAATTCTCAAACTGTATCTCCTTGGTCTAGATTTAAAAATTGTGAACTGGGGGGAATGCTGGCTTAAGGACAAAAAACAAAGTGTCTTAGTAAATGGAGTACGTTTAGCAGAGGGGGCTGTTACTAGTGGTGTTCCTCATGGGTCAGTTCTGGGGCCGGTTTTGTTTAACATATTTATCTGTGATATCAGCAAAGGGCTACAGGGGAAAGTATATCTGTTTGCAGATGATACAAAAAATTGTAACAGAGTGGATGTTCCAGGGGGGTAGACAAAATGAGAAGTGATATACAACAAGGGGAGGATTGGACAAACGACTGGGATCTAAAGTTTAACACAGCAAAGTGTAAAATAATGCAATTAGGGAAGAAAAATCCAAATTTTAATTACAGACTCAATGACACTTTACTGACTGTTACAGATGAGGAACAGGACTTGGGAATTATTATTTCAGATGATTTAAAACTTAGTAAACAATGTAGTAATGCAGCAAGTAAGGCTAGCAGAATGCTTGGATGTATTGGTAGAGGTGTTTGCAGCAGAAATAGTAAGGTTCTTATGCCACTTTATAAATCATTAGTTAGGCCTCATCTTGAGTATTGGGTGCAGTTCTGGAGGCCATATCTTCAGAAGGATATTAACAAACTTGAATCTGTGCAAAGGAGGGCTACCAAAATGGTACATGGTCTAAAAAATAAAACTTACCAGGATAGGTTCAATGACCTAAATATGTATAGCTTAGAGGAGAGAAGGGAAAGAGGTGATATGATGGCAACTTTCAAGTACGTTAAAGGGCTTAGTGAAACTGAGGCTGTGGGTATTTTATATAAAGAACAAGGGGTCATGATCTCAGGCTAAAGGGTAGTAGATTCAGGAGTAATTTGAGGAAGCACTTCTTTACAGAAAGAGTGATTGATTTATGGAATAAACTTCCTCAAGAGGTAGTAGCGACAAACACTGTGGGGGACTTTAAAAATGCATGGGACAAACATAAGGCTATCCTACAAACTAGATAAGTTTATACTATTAGGTAATATCGCGCAGACTTGCTGGGCCTATGGCTCTTATCTGCCGTCAATATGTATGTTTCTATGTTTCTATGGAGGTCTCCCTATGGGTGATGGGGGAAACCAAACGTGGACTCCTTGCCCAGTGTGATTAGAGGATTATGGCAGCACCTCACTGACGAGGCCCATAGGAGGCCAAAACAATTGTCTGGGTTGTCATGTCCCTTGTTCAGAGGAGAATCGCCTAGTATTTCGGGGCTGGACTGACCTTACTTAGTGGGATCAGATTGATATACTACAGGAAAGTTTTCCTCTGTGAAAAGCACACTGGTCTAATAGAGGCTGCTCCTGGATGGTAAATCGCCATAGAACTAGCTCATGAACTGTTGTTTGTTCCTGGTAGAGTGCTTGTCTCTTCATATGCAAATTAATATGACCCTAGGGAGGTCTCCCTATGGATGATGGGGGAACCTAGATGTGGACTCCTTACCCAGTGTGATTAGAGGATTGTGACTGCACCTCACTGACTAGACCCATAGGAGGCTGAAATGATCATCTGGGGTTGTCATGTTCCATGTTTAGAGAATTGCCTGGTATTTCGGGACTGGACGGACCTTACTTGGCAGGATCAGACTGAAATACTACAGGAAAGTTTTTCTCTATGAAAAGCACACTGGTCTAAAAGAGGCTGCTCCTGTGTGGTAAATGGCCATAGAACTAGCTGATGAACTGTTGTTCATTCCTGGTAGAGCGCTTCTCTCTTCGTACGCAAATTAATATGACCCTAGGGAGGTCTCCCTATAGGTGATGGGGGAAACCAGACGTGGACTCCTTGAACAGTGTGATTAGAGGATTGTGGCTGCACCTCACTGACAAGGCCCATAGGAGGCTGAAGCAATCATCTGGGGTTGTCATGTTCCATGTTCAGAGGAGAATTACCTGTTATTTTGGGGCTGGACAGACATTATTTGGCGGGATCAGACTGATATACTACAGGAAAGTTTTTCTCTGTGAAAAGCACACTTGTCTGAAAGAGGCTGCTCCTGGGTGGTAAATCGCCATAAAACTAGCTGATGAACTGTTGTTCATTCCTGATAGAGTGCTTATCTCTTCATATGCAAATTAATATGACCCTAGGGAGGTCTCCCTATGGATGATGGGGGAAACCAGACGTGGACTCCTTGCCCAGTTTGCTTAGAGGATTGTGGCTGCACCTCACTGACGAGGCCGAAATGATCATCTGGGGTTGTCATGTTCCTTGTTCAGAGGAGAATTGCCTGGCATTTCATGGCTGGACCGACCTTACTTGGCAGGATCAGACTGATATACTACAGAAACGTTTTCCTCTGTGAAAAGCACACTGGTCTAAAAGAGACTGCTCCTGTGTGGTAAATCACCATAGAACTAACTGATGAGCTGTTGTTCATTCCTGGTAGAGCGCTTCTCTCTTCGTATGCAAATTAATATGATCCTAGGGAGGTCTCCCTATGGGTAATGGGGGAAACCAGATGTGGACTTCTTGCCCAGTGTGCTTAGAGGATTGTGGCTGCACCTCACTGATGAGGCCCATAGGAGGCTGAAATGATCGTCTCGGGTTATCATGTTCCTTGTTCAGAGGAGAATTGCCTGGTATTTCGGGCGGATCAGACTGATATTTTACAGGAAAGTTTTCCTCTGTTAAAAAAGCACAATGGTCTAAAAGAGGCTGCTCCTGGGTGGTAAATTGCCATAGAACTAGCTGATGAGCTGTTGTTCATTCCTGGTAGAGCGCTTCTCTCTTCGTATGCAAACTAATAAGACCCTAGGGAGATCTCGCTATGGGTGATGGGGAAACCAGATGTGGACTCCTTGCCCAGTCTACTTAGAGGATTGTGGCTGCACCTCACTGTTGAGGCCCATAGGAGGCCAAAACAATCATCTGGGGTTGTCATGTTCCTTGTTCAGAGGAGAATTGCCTGGTATTTCGTGGCTGGACTGGCCTTACTTGGCAGGATCAGACTGATATTCTACAGGAAAGTTTTCCTCTGTGAAATGCACACTGGTCTAAAAGAGGCTGCTCCTGGGTGGTAAATCTCCATAGAACTAGCTGATGAGCTGTTGTTTGTTCCTGGTAGAGTGCTTGTCTCTTTGTATGCAAATTAATATGACCCTAGGGAGGTCTCCCTATAAGTAATGGGGGAAACCAGACGTGGACTCCTTGCCCAGTGTGATTAGAGGGTTGTGGCTGCACCTTACTGACGAGGCCAAAAGATGGCTGAAATGATCATCTGGGGTTGTCATGTTCCATGTTCAGGGGAGAATTGCCTGGTATTTTGGGGCTGGACAGACCTTACTTGGCGGGATCAGACTGATATACTACAGGAGAGTTTTTCTCTGTGAAAAGCACACTGGCCTAAAAGAGGCTGCTCCTGGGTGGTAAAACGCCATAGAACTAGCTGATGAACTGTTGTTTGTTCCTGGTAGAGCACTTCTCTCTTTGTATGTATATATATATATATATATATATATATATATATATAATTACATTGCAGTTAAGTAGCTGAAAATATGTTAAAACATACTTATACGATATTCAATATTCATAAAAAGTGTTATAGTGTGTATTTACTGTAAATACTGGTAGAGCGCTTCTCTCTTCGTATGCAAATAAATATGACCCTATTACTTCTGTTCTGTTTTCACAAAAGATTGTGAAGATAAAATGTCTACATAAAGGGATGCTATGAAAAATAGAAACAAGCTTAACAGTAATCTTTTTTACAGAGGATGAGGTTTTGTTAGCATTATCAAAAATAAATGTTAAAAAGGCAGTGGGTCCTGATAATATGTATCCAAGGGTTTTAAAAGAACTTCGATCAGTGCGAACTGTCCCATTAACTGATCTGTTTAATCAGTCACTATTAACAGGAACTGTCCCAGATGATTGGAGAATAGCAAATGTAATACCTCTTCATAAAAAGTGCAGTAGAAAAGAATCTGGTAACTACAGACCAGTTTAACTTCAGTAGTAGGGAAATTAATGGAAAGCCTCTTAAAAGAAAGAATTATGACTTACATAAAGACAAACAATTTAGAGGACCAAAATCAGCTGGTTTTACTTCAGGGAGATCATGTCAGACTAATCTAATTGACTTCTTTGATTATGTAACAAAAGTATTAGACAAGGGTGGAACAGTTGATGTAGCATATCTAGATTTCAACAAAGCATTTGACCCCGTTCCACAGAATAAACTAATTCTCAAACTGTATCTCCTTGGTCTAGATTTAAAAATTGTGAACTGGGGGGAATGCTGGCTTAAGGACAAAAAACAAAGTGTCTTAGTAAATGGAGTACGTTTAGCAGAGGGGGCTGTTACTAGTGGTGTTCCTCATGGGTCAGTTCTGGGGCCGGTTTTGTTTAACATATTTATCTGTGATATCAGCAAAGGGCTACAGGGGAAAGTATATCTGTTTGCAGATGATACAAAAATTTGTAACAGAGTGGATGTTCCAGGGGGGTAGACAAAATGAGAAGTGATATACAACAAGGGGAGGATTGGACAAACGACTGGGATCTAAAGTTTAACACAGCAAAGTGTAAAATAATGCAATTAGGGAAGAAAAATCCAAATTTTAATTACAGACTCAATGACACTTTACTGACTGTTACAGATGAGGAACAGGACTTGGGAATTATTATTTCAGATGATTTAAAACTTAGTAAACAATGTAGTAATGCAGCAAGTAAGGCTAGCAGAATGCTTGGATGTATTGGTAGAGGTGTTTGCAGCAGAAATAGTAAGGTTCTTATGCCACTTTATAAATCATTAGTTAGGCCTCATCTTGAGTATTGGGTGCAGTTCTGGAGGCCATATCTTCAGAAGGATATTAACAAACTTGAATCTGTGCAAAGGAGGGCTACCAAAATGGTACATGGTCTAAAAAATAAAACTTACCAGGATAGGTTCAATGACCTAAATATGTATAGCTTAGAGGAGAGAAGGGAAAGAGGTGATATGATGGCAACTTTCAAGTACGTTAAAGGGCTTAGTGAAACTGAGGCTGTGGGTATTTTATATAAAGAACAAGGGGTCATGATCTCAGGCTAAAGGGTAGTAGATTCAGGAGTAATTTGAGGAAGCACTTCTTTACAGAAAGAGTGATTGATTTATGGAATAAACTTCCTCAAGAGGTAGTAGCGACAAACACTGTGGGGGACTTTAAAAATGCATGGGACAAACATAAGGCTATCCTACAAACTAGATAAGTTTATACTATTAGGTAATATCGCGCAGACTTGCTGGGCCTATGGCTCTTATCTGCCGTCAATATGTATGTTTCTATGTTTCTATGGAGGTCTCCCTATGGGTGATGGGGGAAACCAAACGTGGACTCCTTGCCCAGTGTGATTAGAGGATTATGGCAGCACCTCACTGACGAGGCCCATAGGAGGCCAAAACAATTGTCTGGGTTGTCATGTCCCTTGTTCAGAGGAGAATCGCCTAGTATTTCGGGGCTGGACTGACCTTACTTAGTGGGATCAGATTGATATACTACAGGAAAGTTTTCCTCTGTGAAAAGCACACTGGTCTAATAGAGGCTGCTCCTGGATGGTAAATCGCCATAGAACTAGCTCATGAACTGTTGTTTGTTCCTGGTAGAGTGCTTGTCTCTTCATATGCAAATTAATATGACCCTAGGGAGGTCTCCCTATGGATGATGGGGGAACCTAGATGTGGACTCCTTACCCAGTGTGATTAGAGGATTGTGACTGCACCTCACTGACTAGACCCATAGGAGGCTGAAATGATCATCTGGGGTTGTCATGTTCCATGTTTAGAGAATTGCCTGGTATTTCGGGACTGGACGGACCTTACTTGGCAGGATCAGACTGAAATACTACAGGAAAGTTTTTCTCTATGAAAAGCACACTGGTCTAAAAGAGGCTGCTCCTGTGTGGTAAATGGCCATAGAACTAGCTGATGAACTGTTGTTCATTCCTGGTAGAGCGCTTCTCTCTTCGTACGCAAATTAATATGACCCTAGGGAGGTCTCCCTATAGGTGATGGGGGAAACCAGACGTGGACTCCTTGAACAGTGTGATTAGAGGATTGTGGCTGCACCTCACTGACAAGGCCCATAGGAGGCTGAAGCAATCATCTGGGGTTGTCATGTTCCATGTTCAGAGGAGAATTACCTGTTATTTTGGGGCTGGACAGACATTATTTGGCGGGATCAGACTGATATACTACAGGAAAGTTTTTCTCTGTGAAAAGCACACTTGTCTGAAAGAGGCTGCTCCTGGGTGGTAAATCGCCATAAAACTAGCTGATGAACTGTTGTTCATTCCTGATAGAGTGCTTATCTCTTCATATGCAAATTAATATGACCCTAGGGAGGTCTCCCTATGGATGATGGGGGAAACCAGACGTGGACTCCTTGCCCAGTTTGCTTAGAGGATTGTGGCTGCACCTCACTGACGAGGCCGAAATGATCATCTGGGGTTGTCATGTTCCTTGTTCAGAGGAGAATTGCCTGGCATTTCATGGCTGGACCGACCTTACTTGGCAGGATCAGACTGATATACTACAGAAACGTTTTCCTCTGTGAAAAGCACACTGGTCTAAAAGAGACTGCTCCTGTGTGGTAAATCACCATAGAACTAACTGATGAGCTGTTGTTCATTCCTGGTAGAGCGCTTCTCTCTTCGTATGCAAATTAATATGATCCTAGGGAGGTCTCCCTATGGGTAATGGGGGAAACCAGATGTGGACTTCTTGCCCAGTGTGCTTAGAGGATTGTGGCTGCACCTCACTGATGAGGCCCATAGGAGGCTGAAATGATCGTCTCGGGTTATCATGTTCCTTGTTCAGAGGAGAATTGCCTGGTATTTCGGGCGGATCAGACTGATATTTTACAGGAAAGTTTTCCTCTGTTAAAAAAGCACAATGGTCTAAAAGAGGCTGCTCCTGGGTGGTAAATTGCCATAGAACTAGCTGATGAGCTGTTGTTCATTCCTGGTAGAGCGCTTCTCTCTTCGTATGCAAACTAATAAGACCCTAGGGAGATCTCGCTATGGGTGATGGGGAAACCAGATGTGGACTCCTTGCCCAGTCTACTTAGAGGATTGTGGCTGCACCTCACTGTTGAGGCCCATAGGAGGCCAAAACAATCATCTGGGGTTGTCATGTTCCTTGTTCAGAGGAGAATTGCCTGGTATTTCGTGGCTGGACTGGCCTTACTTGGCAGGATCAGACTGATATTCTACAGGAAAGTTTTCCTCTGTGAAATGCACACTGGTCTAAAAGAGGCTGCTCCTGGGTGGTAAATCTCCATAGAACTAGCTGATGAGCTGTTGTTTGTTCCTGGTAGAGTGCTTGTCTCTTTGTATGCAAATTAATATGACCCTAGGGAGGTCTCCCTATAAGTAATGGGGGAAACCAGACGTGGACTCCTTGCCCAGTGTGATTAGAGGGTTGTGGCTGCACCTTACTGACGAGGCCAAAAGATGGCTGAAATGATCATCTGGGGTTGTCATGTTCCATGTTCAGGGGAGAATTGCCTGGTATTTTGGGGCTGGACAGACCTTACTTGGCGGGATCAGACTGATATACTACAGGAGAGTTTTTCTCTGTGAAAAGCACACTGGCCTAAAAGAGGCTGCTCCTGGGTGGTAAAACGCCATAGAACTAGCTGATGAACTGTTGTTTGTTCCTGGTAGAGCACTTCTCTCTTTGTATGTATATATATATATATATATATATATATATATATATATATATATATATATATATATATATATATATATATATATATATATATAATTACATTGCAGTTAAGTAGCTGAAAATATGTTAAAACATACTTATACGATATTCAATATTCATAAAAAGTGTTATAGTGTGTATTTACTGTAAATACTGGTAGAGCGCTTCTCTCTTCGTATGCAAATAAATATGACCCTATTACTTCTGTTCTGTTTTCACAAAAGATTGTGAAGATAAAATGTCTACATAAAGGGATGCTATGAAAAATAGAAACAAGCTTAACAGTAATCTTTTTTACAGAGGATGAGGTTTTGTTAGCATTATCAAAAATAAATGTTAAAAAGGCAGTGGGTCCTGATAATATGTATCCAAGGGTTTTAAAAGAACTTCGATCAGTGCGAACTGTCCCATTAACTGATCTGTTTAATCAGTCACTATTAACAGGAACTGTCCCAGATGATTGGAGAATAGCAAATGTAATACCTCTTCATAAAAAGTGCAGTAGAAAAGAATCTGGTAACTACAGACCAGTTTAACTTCAGTAGTAGGGAAATTAATGGAAAGCCTCTTAAAAGAAAGAATTATGACTTACATAAAGACAAACAATTTAGAGGACCAAAATCAGCATGGTTTTACTTCAGGGAGATCATGTCAGACTAATCTAATTGACTTCTTTGATTATGTAACAAAAGTATTAGACAAGGGTGGAACAGTTGATGTAGCATATCTAGATTTCAACAAAGCATTTGACCCCGTTCCACAGAATAAACTAATTCTCAAACTGTATCTCCTTGGTCTAGATTTAAAAATTGTGAACTGGGGGGAATGCTGGCTTAAGGACAAAAAACAAAGTGTCTTAGTAAATGGAGTACGTTTAGCAGAGGGGGCTGTTACTAGTGGTGTTCCTCATGGGTCAGTTCTGGGGCCGGTTTTGTTTAACATATTTATCTGTGATATCAGCAAAGGGCTACAGGGGAAAGTATATCTGTTTGCAGATGATACAAAAAATTGTAACAGAGTGGATGTTCCAGGGGGGTAGACAAAATGAGAAGTGATATACAACAAGGGGAGGATTGGACAAACGACTGGGATCTAAAGTTTAACACAGCAAAGTGTAAAATAATGCAATTAGGGAAGAAAAATCCAAATTTTAATTACAGACTCAATGACACTTTACTGACTGTTACAGATGAGGAACAGGACTTGGGAATTATTATTTCAGATGATTTAAAACTTAGTAAACAATGTAGTAATGCAGCAAGTAAGGCTAGCAGAATGCTTGGATGTATTGGTAGAGGTGTTTGCAGCAGAAATAGTAAGGTTCTTATGCCACTTTATAAATCATTAGTTAGGCCTCATCTTGAGTATTGGGTGCAGTTCTGGAGGCCATATCTTCAGAAGGATATTAACAAACTTGAATCTGTGCAAAGGAGGGCTACCAAAATGGTACATGGTCTAAAAAATAAAACTTACCAGGATAGGTTCAATGACCTAAATATGTATAGCTTAGAGGAGAGAAGGGAAAGAGGTGATATGATGGCAACTTTCAAGTACGTTAAAGGGCTTAGTGAAACTGAGGCTGTGGGTATTTTATATAAAGAACAAGGGGTCATGATCTCAGGCTAAAGGGTAGTAGATTCAGGAGTAATTTGAGGAAGCACTTCTTTACAGAAAGAGTGATTGATTTATGGAATAAACTTCCTCAAGAGGTAGTAGCGACAAACACTGTGGGGGACTTTAAAAATGCATGGGACAAACATAAGGCTATCCTACAAACTAGATAAGTTTATACTATTAGGTAATATCGCGCAGACTTGCTGGGCCTATGGCTCTTATCTGCCGTCAATATGTATGTTTCTATGTTTCTATGGAGGTCTCCCTATGGGTGATGGGGGAAACCAAACGTGGACTCCTTGCCCAGTGTGATTAGAGGATTATGGCAGCACCTCACTGACGAGGCCCATAGGAGGCCAAAACAATTGTCTGGGTTGTCATGTCCCTTGTTCAGAGGAGAATCGCCTAGTATTTCGGGGCTGGACTGACCTTACTTAGTGGGATCAGATTGATATACTACAGGAAAGTTTTCCTCTGTGAAAAGCACACTGGTCTAATAGAGGCTGCTCCTGGATGGTAAATCGCCATAGAACTAGCTCATGAACTGTTGTTTGTTCCTGGTAGAGTGCTTGTCTCTTCATATGCAAATTAATATGACCCTAGGGAGGTCTCCCTATGGATGATGGGGGAACCTAGATGTGGACTCCTTACCCAGTGTGATTAGAGGATTGTGACTGCACCTCACTGACTAGACCCATAGGAGGCTGAAATGATCATCTGGGGTTGTCATGTTCCATGTTTAGAGAATTGCCTGGTATTTCGGGACTGGACGGACCTTACTTGGCAGGATCAGACTGAAATACTACAGGAAAGTTTTTCTCTATGAAAAGCACACTGGTCTAAAAGAGGCTGCTCCTGTGTGGTAAATGGCCATAGAACTAGCTGATGAACTGTTGTTCATTCCTGGTAGAGCGCTTCTCTCTTCGTACGCAAATTAATATGACCCTAGGGAGGTCTCCCTATAGGTGATGGGGGAAACCAGACGTGGACTCCTTGAACAGTGTGATTAGAGGATTGTGGCTGCACCTCACTGACAAGGCCCATAGGAGGCTGAAGCAATCATCTGGGGTTGTCATGTTCCATGTTCAGAGGAGAATTACCTGTTATTTTGGGGCTGGACAGACATTATTTGGCGGGATCAGACTGATATACTACAGGAAAGTTTTTCTCTGTGAAAAGCACACTTGTCTGAAAGAGGCTGCTCCTGGGTGGTAAATCGCCATAAAACTAGCTGATGAACTGTTGTTCATTCCTGATAGAGTGCTTATCTCTTCATATGCAAATTAATATGACCCTAGGGAGGTCTCCCTATGGATGATGGGGGAAACCAGACGTGGACTCCTTGCCCAGTTTGCTTAGAGGATTGTGGCTGCACCTCACTGACGAGGCCGAAATGATCATCTGGGGTTGTCATGTTCCTTGTTCAGAGGAGAATTGCCTGGCATTTCATGGCTGGACCGACCTTACTTGGCAGGATCAGACTGATATACTACAGAAAAGTTTTCCTCTGTGAAAAGCACACTGGTCTAAAAGAGACTGCTCCTGTGTGGTAAATCACCATAGAACTAACTGATGAGCTGTTGTTCATTCCTGGTAGAGCGCTTCTCTCTTCGTATGCAAATTAATATGATCCTAGGGAGGTCTCCCTATGGGTAATGGGGGAAACCAGATGTGGACTTCTTGCCCAGTGTGCTTAGAGGATTGTGGCTGCACCTCACTGATGAGGCCCATAGGAGGCTGAAATGATCGTCTCGGGTTATCATGTTCCTTGTTCAGAGGAGAATTGCCTGGTATTTCGGGCGGATCAGACTGATATTTTACAGGAAAGTTTTCCTCTGTTAAAAAAGCACAATGGTCTAAAAGAGGCTGCTCCTGGGTGGTAAATTGCCATAGAACTAGCTGATGAGCTGTTGTTCATTCCTGGTAGAGCGCTTCTCTCTTCGTATGCAAACTAATAAGACCCTAGGGAGATCTTGCTATGGGTGATGGGGAAACCAGATGTGGACTCCTTGCCCAGTCTACTTAGAGGATTGTGGCTGCACCTCACTGTTGAGGCCCATAGGAGGCCAAAACAATCATCTGGGGTTGTCATGTTCCTTGTTCAGAGGAGAATTGCCTGGTATTTCGTGGCTGGACTGGCCTTACTTGGCAGGATCAGACTGATATTCTACAGGAAAGTTTTCCTCTGTGAAATGCACACTGGTCTAAAAGAGGCTGCTCCTGGGTGGTAAATCTCCATAGAACTAGCTGATGAGCTGTTGTTTGTTCCTGGTAGAGTGCTTGTCTCTTTGTATGCAAATTAATATGACCCTAGGGAGGTCTCCCTATAAGTAATGGGGGAAACCAGACGTGGACTCCTTGCCCAGTGTGATTAGAGGGTTGTGGCTGCACCTTACTGACGAGGCCAAAAGATGGCTGAAATGATCATCTGGGGTTGTCATGTTCCATGTTCAGGGGAGAATTGCCTGGTATTTTGGGGCTGGACAGACCTTACTTGGCGGGATCAGACTGATATACTACAGGAGAGTTTTTCTCTGTGAAAAGCACACTGGCCTAAAAGAGGCTGCTCCTGGGTGGTAAAACGCCATAGAACTAGCTGATGAACTGTTGTTTGTTCCTGGTAGAGCACTTCTCTCTTTGTATGTATATATATATATATATATATATATATATATATATAATTACATTGCAGTTAAGTAGCTGAAAATATGTTAAAACATACTTATACGATATTCAATATTCATAAAAAGTGTTATAGTGTGTATTTACTGTAAATACTGGTAGAGCGCTTCTCTCTTCGTATGCAAATAAATATGACCCTATTACTTCTGTTCTGTTTTCACAAAAGATTGTGAAGATAAAATGTCTACATAAAGGGATGCTATGAAAAATAGAAACAAGCTTAACAGTAATCTTTTTTACAGAGGATGAGGTTTTGTTAGCATTATCAAAAATAAATGTTAAAAAGGCAGTGGGTCCTGATAATATGTATCCAAGGGTTTTAAAAGAACTTCGATCAGTGCGAACTGTCCCATTAACTGATCTGTTTAATCAGTCACTATTAACAGGAACTGTCCCAGATGATTGGAGAATAGCAAATGTAATACCTCTTCATAAAAAGTGCAGTAGAAAAGAATCTGGTAACTACAGACCAGTTTAACTTCAGTAGTAGGGAAATTAATGGAAAGCCTCTTAAAAGAAAGAATTATGACTTACATAAAGACAAACAATTTAGAGGACCAAAATCAGCATGGTTTTACTTCAGGGAGATCATGTCAGACTAATCTAATTGACTTCTTTGATTATGTAACAAAAGTATTAGACAAGGGTGGAACAGTTGATGTAGCATATCTAGATTTCAACAAAGCATTTGACCCCGTTCCACAGAATAAACTAATTCTCAAACTGTATCTCCTTGGTCTAGATTTAAAAATTGTGAACTGGGGGGAATGCTGGCTTAAGGACAAAAAACAAAGTGTCTTAGTAAATGGAGTACGTTTAGCAGAGGGGGCTGTTACTAGTGGTGTTCCTCATGGGTCAGTTCTGGGGCCGGTTTTGTTTAACATATTTATCTGTGATATCAGCAAAGGGCTACAGGGGAAAGTATATCTGTTTGCAGATGATACAAAAAATTGTAACAGAGTGGATGTTCCAGGGGGGTAGACAAAATGAGAAGTGATATACAACAAGGGGAGGATTGGACAAACGACTGGGATCTAAAGTTTAACACAGCAACGTGTAAAATAATGCAATTAGGGAAGAAAAATCCAAATTTTAATTACAGACTCAATGACACTTTACTGACTGTTACAGATGAGGAACAGGACTTGGGAATTATTATTTCAGATGATTTAAAACTTAGTAAACAATGTAGTAATGCAGCAAGTAAGGCTAGCAGAATGCTTGGATGTATTGGTAGAGGTGTTTGCAGCAGAAATAGTAAGGTTCTTATGCCACTTTATAAATCATTAGTTAGGCCTCATCTTGAGTATTGGGTGCAGTTCTGGAGGCCATATCTTCAGAAGGATATTAACAAACTTGAATCTGTGCAAAGGAGGGCTACCAAAATGGTACATGGTCTAAAAAATAAAACTTACCAGGATAGGTTCAATGACCTAAATATGTATAGCTTAGAGGAGAGAAGGGAAAGAGGTGATATGATGGCAACTTTCAAGTACGTTAAAGGGCTTAGTGAAACTGAGGCTGTGGGTATTTTATATAAAGAACAAGGGGTCATGATCTCAGGCTAAAGGGTAGTAGATTCAGGAGTAATTTGAGGAAGCACTTCTTTACAGAAAGAGTGATTGATTTATGGAATAAACTTCCTCAAGAGGTAGTAGCGACAAACACTGTGGGGGACTTTAAAAATGCATGGGACAAACATAAGGCTATCCTACAAACTAGATAAGTTTATACTATTAGGTAATATCGCGCAGACTTGCTGGGCCTATGGCTCTTATCTGCCGTCAATATGTATGTTTCTATGTTTCTATGGAGGTCTCCCTATGGGTGATGGGGGAAACCAAACGTGGACTCCTTGCCCAGTGTGATTAGAGGATTATGGCAGCACCTCACTGACGAGGCCCATAGGAGGCCAAAACAATTGTCTGGGTTGTCATGTCCCTTGTTCAGAGGAGAATCGCCTAGTATTTCGGGGCTGGACTGACCTTACTTAGTGGGATCAGATTGATATACTACAGGAAAGTTTTCCTCTGTGAAAAGCACACTGGTCTAATAGAGGCTGCTCCTGGATGGTAAATCGCCATAGAACTAGCTCATGAACTGTTGTTTGTTCCTGGTAGAGTGCTTGTCTCTTCATATGCAAATTAATATGACCCTAGGGAGGTCTCCCTATGGATGATGGGGGAACCTAGATGTGGACTCCTTACCCAGTGTGATTAGAGGATTGTGACTGCACCTCACTGACTAGACCCATAGGAGGCTGAAATGATCATCTGGGGTTGTCATGTTCCATGTTTAGAGAATTGCCTGGTATTTCGGGACTGGACGGACCTTACTTGGCAGGATCAGACTGAAATACTACAGGAAAGTTTTTCTCTATGAAAAGCACACTGGTCTAAAAGAGGCTGCTCCTGTGTGGTAAATGGCCATAGAACTAGCTGATGAACTGTTGTTCATTCCTGGTAGAGCGCTTCTCTCTTCGTACGCAAATTAATATGACCCTAGGGAGGTCTCCCTATAGGTGATGGGGGAAACCAGACGTGGACTCCTTGAACAGTGTGATTAGAGGATTGTGGCTGCACCTCACTGACAAGGCCCATAGGAGGCTGAAGCAATCATCTGGGGTTGTCATGTTCCATGTTCAGAGGAGAATTACCTGTTATTTTGGGGCTGGACAGACATTATTTGGCGGGATCAGACTGATATACTACAGGAAAGTTTTTCTCTGTGAAAAGCACACTTGTCTGAAAGAGGCTGCTCCTGGGTGGTAAATCGCCATAAAACTAGCTGATGAACTGTTGTTCATTCCTGATAGAGTGCTTATCTCTTCATATGCAAATTAATATGACCCTAGGGAGGTCTCCCTATGGATGATGGGGGAAACCAGACGTGGACTCCTTGCCCAGTTTGCTTAGAGGATTGTGGCTGCACCTCACTGACGAGGCCGAAATGATCATCTGGGGTTGTCATGTTCCTTGTTCAGAGGAGAATTGCCTGGCATTTCATGGCTGGACCGACCTTACTTGGCAGGATCAGACTGATATACTACAGAAAAGTTTTCCTCTGTGAAAAGCACACTGGTCTAAAAGAGACTGCTCCTGTGTGGTAAATCACCATAGAACTAACTGATGAGCTGTTGTTCATTCCTGGTAGAGCGCTTCTCTCTTCGTATGCAAATTAATATGATCCTAGGGAGGTCTCCCTATGGGTAATGGGGGAAACCAGATGTGGACTTCTTGCCCAGTGTGCTTAGAGGATTGTGGCTGCACCTCACTGATGAGGCCCATAGGAGGCTGAAATGATCGTCTCGGGTTATCATGTTCCTTGTTCAGAGGAGAATTGCCTGGTATTTCGGGCGGATCAGACTGATATTTTACAGGAAAGTTTTCCTCTGTTAAAAAAGCACAATGGTCTAAAAGAGGCTGCTCCTGGGTGGTAAATTGCCATAGAACTAGCTGATGAGCTGTTGTTCATTCCTGGTAGAGCGCTTCTCTCTTCGTATGCAAACTAATAAGACCCTAGGGAGATCTCGCTATGGGTGATGGGGAAACCAGATGTGGACTCCTTGCCCAGTCTACTTAGAGGATTGTGGCTGCACCTCACTGTTGAGGCCCATAGGAGGCCAAAACAATCATCTGGGGTTGTCATGTTCCTTGTTCAGAGGAGAATTGCCTGGTATTTCGTGGCTGGACTGGCCTTACTTGGCAGGATCAGACTGATATTCTACAGGAAAGTTTTCCTCTGTGAAATGCACACTGGTCTAAAAGAGGCTGCTCCTGGGTGGTAAATCTCCATAGAACTAGCTGATGAGCTGTTGTTTGTTCCTGGTAGAGTGCTTGTCTCTTTGTATGCAAATTAATATGACCCTAGGGAGGTCTCCCTATAAGTAATGGGGGAAACCAGACGTGGACTCCTTTCCCAGTGTGATTAGAGGGTTGTGGCTGCACCTTACTGACAAGGCCAAAAGATGGCTGAAATGATCATCTGGGGTTGTCATGTTCCATGTTCAGGGGAGAATTGCCTGGTATTTTGGGGCTGGACAGACCTTACTTGGCGGGATCAGACTGATATACTACAGGAGAGTTTTTCTCTGTGAAAAGCACACTGGCCTAAAAGAGGCTGCTCCTGGGTGGTAAAACGCCATAGAACTAGCTGATGAACTGTTGTTTGTTCCTGGTAGAGCACTTCTCTCTTTGTATGTATATATATATATATATATATATATATATAATTACATTGCAGTTAAGTAGCTTAAAATATGTTAAAACATACTTATACGATATTCAATATTCATAAAAAGTGTTATAGTGTGTATTTACTGTAAATACTGGTAGAGCGCTTCTCTCTTCGTATGCAAATAAATATGACCCTATTACTTCTGTTCTGTTTTCACAAAAGATTGTGAAGATAAAATGTCTACATAAAGGGATGCTATGAAAAATAGAAACAAGCTTAACAGTAATCTTTTTTACAGAGGATGAGGTTTTGTTAGCATTATCAAAAATAAATGTTAAAAAGGCAGTGGGTTCTGATAATATGTATCCAAGGGTTTTAAAAGAACTTCGATCAGTGCGAACTGTCCCATTAACTGATCTGTTTAATCAGTCACTATTAACAGGAACTGTCCCAGATGATTGGAGAATAGCAAATGTAATACCTCTTCATAAAAAGTGCAGTAGAAAAGAATCTGGTAACTACAGACCAGTTTAACTTCAGTAGTAGGGAAATTAATGGAAAGCCTCTTAAAAGAAAGAATTATGACTTACATAAAGACAAACAATTTAGAGGACCAAAATCAGCATGGTTTTACTTCAGGGAGATCATGTCAGACTAATCTAATTGACTTCTTTGATTATGTAACAAAAGTATTAGACAAGGGTGGAACAGTTGATGTAGCATATCTAGATTTCAACAAAGCATTTGACCCCGTTCCACAGAATAAACTAATTCTCAAACTGTATCTCCTTGGTCTAGATTTAAAAATTGTGAACTGGGGGGAATGCTGGCTTAAGGACAAAAAACAAAGTGTCTTAGTAAATGGAGTACGTTTAGCAGAGGGGGCTGTTACTAGTGGTGTTCCTCATGGGTCAGTTCTGGGGCCAGTTTTGTTTAACATATTTATCTGTGATATCAGCAAAGGGCTACAGGGGAAAGTATATCTGTTTGCAGATGATACAAAAAATTGTAACAGAGTGGATGTTCCAGGGGGGTAGACAAAATGAGAAGTGATATACAACAAGGGGAGGATTGGACAAACGACTGGGATCTAAAGTTTAACACAGCAAAGTGTAAAATAATGCAATTAGGGAAGAAAAATCCAAATTTTAATTACAGACTCAATGACACTTTACTGACTGTTACAGATGAGGAACAGGACTTGGGAATTATTATTTCAGATGATTTAAAACTTAGTAAACAATGTAGTAATGCAGCAAGTAAGGCTAGCAGAATGCTTGGATGTATTGGTAGAGGTGTTTGCAGCAGAAATAGTAAGGTTCTTATGCCACTTTATAAATCATTAGTTAGGCCTCATCTTGAGTATTGGGTGCAGTTCTGGAGGCCATATCTTCAGAAGGATATTAACAAACTTGAATCTGTGCAAAGGAGGGCTACCAAAATGGTACATGGTCTAAAAAATAAAACTTACCAGGATAGGTTCAATGACCTAAATATGTATAGCTTAGAGGAGAGAAGGGAAAGAGGTGATATGATGGCAACTTTCAAGTACGTTAAAGGGCTTAGTGAAACTGAGGCTGTGGGTATTTTATATAAAGAACAAGGGGTCATGATCTCAGGCTAAAGGGTAGTAGATTCAGGAGTAATTTGAGGAAGCACTTCTTTACAGAAAGAGTGATTGATTTATGGAATAAACTTCCTCAAGAGGTAGTAGCGACAAACACTGTGGGGGACTTTAAAAATGCACGGGACAAACATAAGGCTATCCTACAAACTAGATAAGTTTATACTATTAGGTAATATCGCGCAGACTTGCTGGGCCTATGGCTCTTATCTGCCGTCAATATGTATGTTTCTATGTTTCTATGGAGGTCTCCCTATGGGTGATGGGGGAAACCAAACGTGGACTCCTTGCCCAGTGTGATTAGAGAATTATGGCAGCACCTCACTGACGAGGCCCATAGGAGGCCAAAACAATTGTCTGGGTTGTCATGTCCCTTGTTCAGAGGAGAATCGCCTAGTATTTCGGCGCTGGACTGACCTTACTTAGCGGGATCAGATTGATATACTACAGGAAAGTTTTCCTCTGTGAAAAGCACACTGGTCTAATAGAGGCTGCTCCTGGATGGTAAATCGCCATAGAACTAGCTCATGAACTGTTGTTTGTTCCTGGTAGAGTGCTTGTCTCTTCATATGCAAATTAATATGACCCTAGGGAGGTCTCCCTATGGATGATGGGGGAACCTAGATGTGGACTCCTTACCCAGTGTGATTAGAGGATTGTGACTGCACCTCACTGACTAGACCCATAGGAGGCTGAAATGATCATCTGGGGTTGTCATGTTCCATGTTTAGAGAATTGCCTGGTATTTCGGGACTGGACGGACCTTACTTGGCAGGATCAGACTGAAATACTACAGGAAAGTTTTTCTCTATGAAAAGCACACTGGTCTAAAAGAGGCTGCTCCTGTGTGGTAAATGGCCATAGAACTAGCTGATGAACTGTTGTTCATTCCTGGTAGAGCGCTTCTCTCTTCGTACGCAAATTAATATGACCCTAGGGAGGTCTCCCTATAGGTGATGGGGGAAACCAGACGTGGACTCATTGAACAGTGTGATTAGAGGATTGTGGCTGCACCTCACTGACAAGGCCCATAGGAGGCTGAAGCAATCATCTGGGGTTGTCATGTTCCATGTTCAGAGGAGAATTACCTGTTATTTTGGGGCTGGACAGACATTATTTGGCGGGATCAGACTGATATACTACAGGAAAGTTTTTCTCTGTGAAAAGCACACTTGTCTGAAAGAGGCTGCTCCTGGGTGGTAAATCGCCATAAAACTAGCTGATGAACTGTTGTTCATTCCTGATAGAGTGCTTATCTCTTCATATGCAAATTAATATGACCCTAGGGAGGTCTCCCTATGGGTGATGGGGAAAACCAGACGTGGACTCCTTGCCCAGTGTGATTAGAGGATTGTGGCTGCACCTCACTGACGAGGCCCATAGGAGGCTGAAATGATCATCTGGGGTTGTCATGTTCCATGTTCAGAGGAGAATTTCCTGGTATTTCGGGGCTTGATGGACCTTACTTGGCGGGATCAGACTGATATACTACAGGAAAGTTTTTCTCTGTGAAAAACACACTTGTCTAAAAGAGGCTACTCCTGGGTGGTAAATCGCCATAGAACTAGCTGATGAACTGTTGTTTGTTCCTGATAGAGCACTTCTCTCTTCGTATGCATATATATATATATATATATATAGATTTATATATATTTATATATATATATATATATATATATATATATATATATATATATATAATTACATTGCAGTTAAGTAGCTGAAAATATGTTAAAACATACTTATACGATATTCAATATTCATAAAAAGTGTTATAGTGTGTATTTACTGTAAATATTTCACATTCCAATGTTCTGTACATAGCAGAATATGTTTAATGTATTTATAGATATTTATATATACTTCTTTTATACCATGAACACGTGACATTTCGGGGTGTTCTGAAGAAGGGGTGAACACCCCAAAACATCACTGGTTCATGGAATAAAATACGTTTTAACTACTACTTGTAATGTAAGTCCAGAGAGTGTTTTTCTGCTTGTTGAATATATATATACACATATATACACATTTATATATATATATATATATATATATATATATATTCAACAAGCAGCAAAACACTCTCTGGACTTACAAGCAGTAGTGAAAACTATTTTCATTCTATGAACAAGTGACATTTTGGGGTGTTCACCCCTTCATCAGAACACCCTGTAACGTCACTTGTTTATGGTATAAAATAAGTTTTCACTATTACTTGTAAATCTAGAGAGTTGCTTGTTGGATATTGAATTCTCCATAGCACCCTGGCCAAATATTGCATTGGTTTGTGAGAGTGCACTTATTCTGTTATAAATATGTATTGTACCAAAATACTATCAGATATTTCTAGATATATTTATTTCTGAATAAATAGAACATATTCTTCTATGTGAAGAATATTGGAATGTGAAATATTCATATTTTCATGTTGGATTAGCACACATGAGAATATGCGATCGGGTTTGCATGAGGGTGGGGTGTTAGTTTAATTTTCCTCTTTTTTCTTCTTTGACTTCTATGGGGGAATAAGTAAACACACATGCAATATTCTAACCAGGTTTTTATGCTAGTTGGTATAGTGCACGAGCGAAAACAGTTTACTTTCAACTCATTATACAAGTGCAACCCCATGCGCGCAAAAAGCTTACTTGTAGCAAAATTAACGCTCGAGCGGGAGCGTTAATTAGTGATCCACTTGTAATCTAGTCCTGGGTGTTTTTCCTCATATAAATAAGTTATATAACTCTGATGTGCACACAGGGGATTTATTGTAATTTATTTTAAAGACGCGGGTATCTAGGTCTTTTTCACGGCTTATTATAAGTGCCTAGAGATCCCCTAATTAAAAAGAGGTTATCCTCATATAAATTAGGGCCCCTGGGTATATTTATAAAACTTAGATCATCTGAGGATTAAAAGTTATATTGGGGCTTTATTTGAAAGTGGGGCTTAAGGTCTTTATAACAAGGGTTCAAGGGGTCTCTATCTTTTTGATTGAATATTATAATGGTAAATGTATTTAAATGTGTATTCTGTGTAATTGTTTATCAACTTATCCTCCGGCACCATCATCCCCAGATTCCCCTGGCAATATTAAACCACTGGGACACCTTGCATGCTGTAATGTCCTTACATAGCAAACATTAACTCTTATTATGAATGATGCACTTGCACCTTCTAAATGTAAACTGGCACTTTATTTACTGGATTGCATAACAAGGTGGCTCCTGTAGATTTGCACACGGTAATATGGATAGATACACTTATATAGTCCTTTATAATGATTGGCTGCTGCACTCCTTATATTAGCAGTCCTGTACACTGTGTATGCAGCACTATAGTAATCTTAGTATCAGGTAGTATGCAAGATGACAAGGGAACTACCTGACCAGCTGTATAAGTCTGTTTTGTAGACAGTAATACAGGGTAACATAACTGTATAACTGTTAACTGTATTACTGCGATATAATATAACTGTAATGTGTAACTGACAGTACTTACTCTTCCTGATTGGCTGATGCTGTATCCTGCTGCAGTGATCGGTAGCTGACATTACACATATTAGTAGCAGCACTTGTCATATCCTGAGGTTCAGTCCTTGTTACTTGTACTTTATAACTGCATCACAAACTGTCACAAGATGGCTTCTCTGAACTGTTCTGATTCTAAGCACAGCCCACTTGATGACATAATCTTTGTATGGAAGCCTCAATGTGCCATCTAACCAAACCAGGGAGTAAGCACAACACTAAATCTCCTTTTCTACTTTTTTTTTTTTATAAACTTAACTACACAACAACAATGGTAAGATAAATCAGTCTTCTCCAGAATCCTCCTGTATCGTGGATGTGAAAGCTGCTTCTTGTTTCTTCCATTGACGAAAGTTTCTCTGATATGTTGCATGTTGTCGACTGCAAGTGTCTCTGAGATTCACTTCAGGAGACCAAAGAACAACAGGTGTTCATTGCCTGGGAGTACGAGCATGACTATTGTTGTCCTGGATAGAATTTCCTGACTCATCATTACAAGGTTCTTCTATTGAGACTGGTATTTCTCAGTCATTTTCTGTAGTTGAGTCAGAGCCTGTGTTTGGATCATGCCAAACACCACCCCAGATATCAAAGTCATTGTCTGATTGCATTTGTATGTGATGGTCCCCACAAGCCTGTTCTCTCCTCTCTAGCTGTGGTCATATTTGGTTCACATGGCGGCGACACACACCTGATTTAGTGGTTATCACATACATATTTGGGCCCTTAACCTGGGCAACAACACCTGGTGCCCATTTTTCCTCTGTATGGTACACCCTACCATATGGTACACCCTCTCATTTTATCTTGCATGATGCAGACTTTTTCTGCTACATCTGGTATGATTAAACACAGCTTTGTATGGATCTTCCTGCCAAACAATAGTTGAGCTGGGGCAACTCCCGTGGTGGGGTTTTGAGTAACCCTATATTGTTGCAAAAATTGTAAAATGTTTTTAGTATTAACCTGTTTCTCTGCTTTTAAAACTTTCAGTGCCCTTTTAAAGGTCTGGACAAATCTCTGCTTGCCCGTTGGTGGCTGGGTGATATGGTGCCGTCTGATGATGGTGAATTTCATTTGTATGTAAAAAATTCTGGAAGTCTTGAGACACAAACTGCGGCCATTGTCTGTGACCAGTTTTCTTGGCAATCCAAATACTGAAAACAGTCTTTCTAATGCTTATATGACAGTAGCTGTAGTCCTTGTCATTGGAATTACTTCTGGCCACTTAGAGTGTGCATCAATTAGGATTAAGTATGAGATGCCATCAATAGGACCGGCAAAGTCCAAATGTAGTCTCTTCCAAGGAGTAGTAGGCCAGTCCCATGGTTGTACAGCTTCTTGTGGAAGCTGTCCTTGAGCTTGAACACATCCTTTGCATGCCATAACATAGTTCTCAATGTCCTTATGAATGGCCGCCCCCCAAACATGACCCCTAGCCTTATGTTATGCCTGGGTGCCTTCATGAAGGAGTTTTAACGTAGCTTGCCGTAGCCCGTTAGGAACCAGAACTCTCTAACCCCATAAAATACATCCATTTCTGAGTTTGCGTTCTTTCGCTCATAGCATGTATGCTCGTTGCACATCACAGCCAGTTCTTGGCCAGCCATCTTTCAAATACTTTGCCAAAAGTTGTAATTTAGTATCACAAGCTATCTCCTTTGCAATTTGTTTGGCATGTACTATACCCGTAAAACACAAACTTGTAAGGCTTTCTTGAACAACTGGTGAGGAATTCATTAGTGGAAGCCTGGACATGGCATCAGCATTGCCATGGGAATCATGAGCCCGGTATTTAATAGAGTAATGATATGCTCCCAAAGTTAGAGCATACCTTTGCAATCTAGCCTCTGTAGTGGTTGAGATTCCTTTCCTTGGATTAAAGATGGTCAGCAGTGGCTTATGGTCAGTTAAAAGAGTAAATTTTCTACCATAAATATAGTTATGGAACTTCTTAACAGCCCATACAATGGCCAATGCTTCCTTGACTAATTGGGAATAGTTCTTCTCTGCCATCATTAGAGAATGGGAAGCAAAGGCTACCGGTCGGTATGTCCCATCTGGCATTGTGTGTGACAAGACAGCCCTTAACCATAAGGTGAAGCATCACATGCTATCATGAGTACATTCTGAAGATCATAGTGAATTAACATGCGGGAACACAGGAGTAGGTTCATGGATTCCTGGAAGACTTGATTGCATTCACTGCTCCACAACCAGGGTGATTTGTCTCAAGAAGCTGATGTAGTGCGTGTAACATATGGGCTAGCTGTGGAAGAAAATGGTGGTAATAGTTAAGGAGACCAAGGTATTATCATAGTTGTGATGCATTTTGTGGTATAGGAGCTTCTTGCAAGGCCTTGACTTTGTCATCAGCAGTGTGTAGACCATGACAATCTATAACATGGCCACAAAATTCTAATTTGTCATACATGAAATCACACTTCTCCAAGTTGACCTTCAACCCGTAGGTCATTAGCCGCTGCAGTACCCTCTCTACATTGTGTCAATGTTCTTCCTTCATCCTACCTGTGATTAACATGCCATCTAAAAGGCATTGGACATGGGGTATCCATTTAACAGTTCTTCCATGTTGCGTTGCCAGGTGGCTGGTGCAGGAGAAATGCCAAAGACCATACGATTATATTGAAATAAACCATGGTGAGTATTGATGGTGAGTAACTTGTGGGAATCTGGATGTACTTCAAGTTGAAGGTAAGCATGTTTTAAATCAATCTTTGTGAAATGTTCTCCCCCAGCTAAGTTAAGGGACATAATACTCATATGCTAAATCACTTGAAACTGATGCAGTATAACTGTAAAAAGCTGACAGGAAAATATCACCTGAACATCTCTATGTAAAAAAGGAAGATATTTTACCTCACAATCTCCTCAGCTCAGCAGAGTAAGTTCTGTGTAAAAATCTCAGCTGCAGGTAAAAAAAATAAAAAAATGAAGAAATGAACAGTAGCCACTCAGCATCAACAGTGCTGAGGTCATGAACTCTTTTACTGTGATCTCATGAGATTTGACTTAACATCTCATGAGATTTCATAGTAAGCTTCCTTTACCTGATTGGTGAAATAATATGAGAGTTCACGAGGCTCATCCTTTCAGCTGTCCCAGGACAGACACACTAAAATGCTGCTTAGAAATCCTTTACAATGGGATGTGGCTACTGAGGAACATTTGAGGTAAAATATCTTTCTTTTTTACATAGAGATGTTCAGGTGATATTTTCCTGTTAGCTTTTTACAGCTATACTCCATCACTTTCAAGTGTTTAAACATTTGGGTATTATGGCCCTTTAGCAAAAATCTCTTCTATCCTGGGAAATGGATACTTATCCACTGCTAACTGTTCATTCAACACCATCCTAAAGTCTCCACATATTCGGATCTGTCCATCCATCTTTCTTACCGGTACAATAGGAGAAGCCCACTCAGTACAATGCACTGGGGTTATAATCTTTAACTCTTCTAACCTCGTCAGTTCAGCATCAACTCCAGCCCTTAAAGCAAATGGCACAGTTTGTGCTTTGAAAAACTTTGGCCTAGCTCCAGGTTTTAACTGTAACCGTACTCTTTTGTTCTTAACTTTTTCCAGATCATTTTTAAACACTGGGGCATATTTGGTCTTCATGTTCTCAATCCACTGGGCATGATCAACTCCAATATGATGAACTTCACTGTTTTTGAGGCTTTCAGGCATGCCAAGGGCCCATATCCAGTCCCTTCCATAAAGAGGTGGGCCACCTGATTTTAGTATATATAGTGTAAGATTGGCAGTTTTACTGTTTGAACACACAGATACAGATGCACACCCCAGTGGCATCAAGACTTCGCTGGAGTATGTTTGTAGCTTCAAGGTAGTGGGCTGCAGCAATACTGGAATTTTGAGCTGTTTCCAATCTTTAATCGTCATAACTAATACTGCAGCCCCAGTATCTAAGTCCATGGTCAAAACTTTTCCTTCAATATTAACATGAACGGTCAAAGGCTCAGACCCTGCTGCCATGGTGTATACAGTCAAACTCTGAACAATAATTTCCTCTTCTGAATCTGATGTTTCTCCACTATAAGCCATGTGGTAATTTCCCTTCTTATGTGTTTTGCTTGAGGCACTCTGCTGAGATCCTCTGCAAGCCTCCTTTAAGTGTCCTATTTTACCACAGCCATGACAACGAGCATTTTCAAATCTGCATTCATGAGCTACATGATTCTGTGCTCCACATCTGTAACAGTTAATAGGCAATGCTGCTTTTGATGAATATTTACTGGCTGGTTTAGTCTGTTGCTTCACATTTGAGAAAAATACCTGATCTTCCTTAGTGTGGGAATGTGTCTGCAGTAAACTAGTGTCTCATGTGGTCTTTTCCAAAACAGAAGCAATCTCTAGGGATTTATGGAAGGTCAGGCTCTTCTCTGTCAAAAGTCGCTTTTGAATAGATTCTGTACTGATGCCCATAACAAACTGATCTCTAAGGGCCATATTCAGATACTCCCCAAAAGCACAGGTGCTAGCCAATTTCTTTAAACTAATTGCAAATCTAGATACAGTCTCTTGTACCCCTTGGTGTCTGCTATAAAACTTGAACCACTCAGCAATCTCTAATGGCTGTGGTTGGAAATGTTGTGTTAAGATCTGTATTATTTCAGACAAAGACTTTGTGACTGGCTTTTCTTGGTGTAGCAGGTCTTTTAGAATCTCATTTATTTTAGCACCATTAGTTGTGAGACAGACAGCGACAGACTTATCTCCAATGTCATTAGCAAGTAAATACTGCTGTAGCCTCTCAGTCCAGGAAACTCAGTTATCTGTGTCAGTGTAAAAAATTTTCAATGCTCCAAATACAGCCATTATAGCGTGAGTTTGTGGTAGTATACTCGTCGCCAGATGTAATGTCCTTACATAGCAAACATTAACTCTTATTATGAATGACGCACTTGCAACTTCAAAATGTAAACTGGCACTTTATTTACTGGATTACATAACAGGGTGGCTCCTGTAGATTTGCACACGGTAATATGGATAGATACACATTTATAGTCCTTTATATTGATTGGCTGCTGCACTCCTTATATTAGCAGTCCTGTACACTGTGTATGCAGCACTATAGTAATCTTAGTATCAGGTAATATGCAAGATGACAAGGGAACTACCTGACCAGTTGCAAAAGTCTGTTCTGTAGACAGTAATCCAGGGTAACTTATAACTGTATAACTGTTAACTGTATAACTGCAACATAACTTATAACTGTAATGTGTAACTGACAGTACTTACTCTTCCTGACTGGCTGATGCTGTATCCTGCTGCAGTGATCTGTAGCTGACATTACACTTATTAGTAGCAGCACTTGTCAGATCCTGAGGTTCAGTCCTTGTTACGTGTACTTTATAATTGCATCACAAACTGTCACAAGATGGCTTCTCTGAACTGTTCTGATTCTAAGCACAGCCCACTTGATGACATCATCTTTGTATGGAAGCCTCAATGTGCCATCTAACCAAACCAGGAAGTAAGCACAACACTACCCATGTAGGGTTATCTGTGGGGGAGGGGTGTGATTTGCTCTTAGCACCACCATGACAAAACATGGCCATCATCCACTCATTGTGTAGATGAACACCATGTAACCCTAAGGATCACCTTACTAAAGAACCCCCACTAAAGACAAAATATTAAGAGGCTTTTTTAGCATTACATTGTAATGAATATGTATCTGTGTCTCAGCAAGAACCATGCATAGTGATAAACAGCTCTCAAGCTAAAATTTTCCTTTCTGAAATTGATTGAAAGATCTTGCAGTACTAACGCGCTTTATGTGTGTGTATGTATATATGTGTATTTATGTATGTATGTGTGCACATACATATTTACACATATAAACACATAAATACACATTTATACACATATATACACATAAATACATCTATATATACAATATGCACATACACTTGTCATTGGCTCACTGGATATGTTCAGCTAGCTCCCCATAGTTATAGGCAAGCAAAAGTTCAATTATAAAATGCTCCAACATTTTAAAGCTGTAAGTGAGGTCTGTGGTATTGTAGTTATAATCCATTATGTTTTCATCAGCATTAGATGTATAGAAGAGAATACAAGTGTAAAGAGGATTTAAAGGCAAAAAAAGGATGTCCAGTGAATCTCATTTGAATATTTTTACACAGAATTCCATGTGTGTGTGTGTATGTGTGTGTGTGTGTGTTTATGTGTATGTGTATGTGTTTGTGTGTGTATGTATGTGTATGTGTGTGTATGTGTGTGTGTGTGTGTATGTGTCTCTGTGTGTGTGTGTGTGTATGTGTCTGTGTGTGTGTGTGTGTATGTGTGTGTGCATATGTGTGTGTGTGTGTGTGTGTGTGTGTACCTAAATGTGTTCTGGTGTGTGAATGTACATTTTACACTATATATGGAAGGGCAATAATAATTCCCCAGTCCCAACCATAATAAAATCACTTTACATTAACAAATGCTGCATATATTTACAGTTTTAAAAAATTAAATCAAGTATCAAGCAAGCTAAATCATTTTCCTTTTTCAATGACCATACAATATCAAGGCCATGTAAACAACATTTTAAAGAAGAAATATATCATGTGCTTGTTGGTTTCTTTTTGGTAGAAAGGATGGCATAGGCCCCATACCAGATTAATTTTGATTAATAAAATTTGTTGTCTAGTGGATTTGGTATTTAGTAAAAGTAGTGCAGATCCAGGTCCCAAAACTGAGGGCTAGATTACAAGTGAGGCGCAAACGGTTTTGCACAAGCGATATCGTGTTTTTGCAACCCATTTTAATTGCACTGATATTACAAGTTGAGTGAAATCCCAATTGTGCTAGCACAATCGCGATTAATGCTTCAATCCTTACCACAATCTCAGAGCTGTGGTTCACTGTTTTCTGAAACAAAAAAGTTGCACAAAACACTTCAAAAATACATTACAGTTACATTCATAATAACACTGTCTAATAAAAATAGCATTAAAATGTTATAAGGGCTCAAAGATATGAGATCTCTGGTGTTAGAAAAAAAAAAGGTAGGCAAATGGCTTTAACATTGAGAAACATACATATACATGTCTAAATATGTATATATGTATGCATGTATATACTGTGTATATATATATATATATATATATATATATATATAAATATATATACACATATGTATTAAAGTATTTATATGTGTATTTATGTATTTACAGACATATATACACATATAAAACCATTATTATATATGTATACATATTTTTCATATTTTCATGTCGTGTATGGGTATATTACAGTATGCTATCATGTTTTCGAATATTACAGTTTGCGATCGGGTATGCACATGTTACAAACAAACATGTTAAGCAACATTGTAATATGAAATACTCATAATTACATGTCGGGTTTGCGCAAATGAGAATATGTCATGGTGTTTGCGCGAGAGAGTGTTTTTTTTTCCCAAAAAAAATTCTCCAATGACTTTTATGGGGGAATATGTGAACGCGCACATGATATTGTAAATTCAGATTTTTTCGCAAGTCAGGTTAACATTTGCGCAAAATACGTTTTTTTTAACTTGTAATACCAGCGCAACCTGACTAGCACAAAAAGAAAATACTGTGCCACTTGTTTTAGGAGATAGAAAATTCTTATTTTCAGCCATATGTTAAAAAGAGGAGCAGATGACCCACTTAGTGTCCTATTGCCCTCTCACTTAAAATGATGGGCTTAAAACACTGGTTTTAAAACCTGTCCTCGGGTCTCCCTAATAGGCCACATTTGTGGATATCTGAACTGGAGCACAGGTGAAATAATCAGCTGATTAGTAACCATGGTTATTTTACCTGCTCTCATCCAAGGTAATCCTGAAAACCTGGCCTGCTGGGGAGGCCTGAGGACAGGTCTGAAAACCAGTGGCTTAGAATGTTAAAGGGACACTAAACCCACATTATTTCTTTCAAAATTCAGGTAGAGAATACAATTTTAAACAATATTCCAATTTACTTCTATTGTCTAATTTGCTTCATTTTTTGATATCCTTCGTTAAAGAAATTGCAATGTACATGGGTGAGCCAATCATGGGAGGCGTCTATGTGCAGCCACCAATCAGCAGCTACTGAGCCTATCAAGATATGCTTTTCAGTAAAGAAGAGAATGAAGCAAATTAGCTAATAGAAGTAAATTAGAAAGTTGTTTAAAATTGCATGCTCTTTCTAAATCATGAAAGAAAAAATGTGGGTTTCATGCCCCTTTAAGACAACCGACTCTCTCTCCCTAGAAAGGCTAAAAAGTAAAGCAAAGTATTCAAGTGCTGCAAATTGCCTAAACCAGCTATTGATTTGAAGCATTTTCAAGAACTGAAGGATGGAACAAGCACTTGGTTTATGTTTACACAACAATATGAGGTAGTTAATGTTCCTTTACTTGTTCACAAAGGCAGATATCTTATCCAGTGGGATTATTTTGATCTAAAACACTTTTTTTCTACTTGTTTGCTACATTTGCTACGTATTTTAACTTGGCCTTAGCTGTACTTCTCTTTATATTTACTTCCTTACTTTTTTCTTAGGAATCTAAAAGCACTTTTTTTATTCATTCAATACCTTCTGACAAAACCATATTTATTTTGAAACTACCCTACACAGTATTTCTCATAAATATTTGTCGAAACAGTCTGTTCTTTTTTTCGTGAGCACCAAAATAAAGTGGTTGTGTTAAACTCCCATTCCAGACTTTACAATGAACACAGATTGGTTTCATGTTGCATTTTTTTTCTTCAGATAATTGTACTCAGGAGAAACATACATTTCAAACTGCAACTAACTTTTAGAGGTAATATGGCAGGAAACTGTACGGTTTTAGAGCTGGCAGATCAGACACAGGGGCACATTTATAGATGCTGGCATAGTCACAGTGCACAGTTATTCTGGTAAAATAAAAAAAAATAAAAAAATGGACTCTTTTAAGTTTGTGTAGCTCACAGTTTTATCCATAAAGAAATGTGTTTAGTGTAACCCTCTCCAGATTAGTAACCCGTCGATGCATTTATTGAACTGAAGGATGCTTCTAAACGTCAGTATCAATTGCACACTTATGTGTCACTATGTCTTTCCTTGGTGATTATGCAGTAGCAAATTTTAGCACCTAAGACATTTTGGTCACTGTCTGGAGGACAGATTTGTAATCAGAAATGACAGTAGGCAGCGTTTTCAGGCATGCTACCATAGTTATCTACTTTTTCCATAGTTATCTATGGCTGTCATTAACATCTTTCCTGTAGGACTCATATAGAATACATTTTGCTGAACTATTAGAGCTGATATTATATTCCTATGACAATGTTGCACATACTGAATAAAGGAGAAGAAAAAACACAGAGGCGCCAACATGGCCTAGTACCGTCAGGCAGATGAATATTTGGATAAAAGAAAATGGCTACTCACAAAAGCAGCGCACCCAATAGTGCTGGTGCGGCAGACTGGAACTTTGTAGTGGTCCAGCTCACTGTAGATAGGCACACTGGGCACATAGATGAGAACTTGAACACAGATACATCACAGGTGCCTATGTGGAGTTACAAAGAAGAGCTACCATAGCCTGGTACAGTACAAACAGGTGTAAAGATGATATAAGGTCACACTTACAATAGGTGCTGCACCTCCAGGTGCAGTAACAGCAAGCTGGGACCTCTCAGTCGCCCAGTAGCCCACTCTCTTAGCAAACAGGATCCTCACCAAACTCCACGTACCGGCGTGAAGATATCCCAGACAACAGCAAGTGTATCATAAAAACATATATCTTTATTTAAAAACAAAGCAATGCGTTTCTCAGGTTATTCAGTGTGATAATGATTGATACACTTGCTATTTAACATTGCTGTCCTAATCAGCAATTGGTAAGTTAGTAATTATCATCAGCTGTGTGTAAAATGCCATTGCAAGGGTCGCAATGGTAACTAATATAAACCACCATATCTAGGTAAACAACAAAATATTATAGATAACCAAAGCTATCATGTCAACCCTGAATCAGCAATAGTAATAACTATGCATATATGTATGAACAATATAAAAACACATGTTTTTTATGTTTTTTTTATGTTTTTTTTTTATTTTTTTTTTTTTTTATTTTTTTTTTCTATTTATTTTTTTATGTTTTTTATATTGTTCATACATATATGCATAGTTATTACTATTGCTGATGCGGGGTTGACATGATAGCTTTGGTTATCTATAATATTTTGTTGTTTACCTAGATATGGTGGTTTATATTAGTTACCATTGTGACCCTTGCAATGGCATTTTACACACAGCTGATGATAATTACTAATTAACCAATTGCTGATTAGGACAGCCGTGTTAAATAGCAAGTGTATCAATCATTATCACACTGAATAGTCTGAGGAAACAGCCCCTGAGAGCCTGAGAAACGCGTTGCTTTGTTTTTAAATAAAGATATATGTTTTATGATACACTTGCTGTTGTCTGGGATATCTTCACGCCGGTTCATGGAGTTTGGTAAGGATCCTGTTTTCTAAGAGAGTGGTCTACTGGGTGACTGAGAGGTCCCAGCTTGCTGTTACTGCACCTGGAGGTGCAGCACCTATTGTAAGTGTGACCTTATATCATCTTTACACCTGTTTGTACTGTACTAGGCTATGGTAGCTCTTCTTTGTAACTCCACATAGGCACCTGTGATGTATCTGTGTTCAAGTTCTCATCTATTTGCCCAGTGTGCCTATCTACAGTGAGCTGGACCACTACAAAGTTCCAGTCTGCCCCACCAGCACTATTGGGCGCGCTGCTTTTGTGAGTACCCATTTTCTTTTATCCAATATTCATCTGCCTGACGGTACTAGGCCACGTTGGCGCCTCTGTGTTTTTTCTTCTCCAGAATATCACACCCCAGGGATTGACCATCCTATGTCAGAGAGCGGCCCCACCATTGGAATCCAAAGACTTTCTTATTGTTTTGTTTTGTTAATATTTGTTTTGGGACATATTGTGTGTTTTTTTATTTATATTTTTATTTCATTTTTTCTTTTCTAATATTTTCTAATTTTTATTGATTCTACTATTATATATACTTAGGAAGCGCCCCCTATGGGATTGATGCCTAGTTGCATTTCTCCTTAATATATATTTTTTGACATACTGAATAAAGCAATAGGTATAGATTTAAAAAGACAAATTTAAATAATTCAGTGATTCTTTGATTCTGTAGGCTGAGTGGTAATACCAGCGATTAAGTGAGGATTCAACAATACTGGACTTTGTTAGAAGCTTCTATACTGGTCTCTAATGGACCTCACCCTCACTCTCCTTGACTATCTTTAACCCCTTAATGACCAAGGACGTACGCCACATGTCCTAAAAAAAATACAGTTAATGACCGAGGATGTGTGGCGTACGTCCTTGGTCTGGAAAGCAGCTGGAAGTGATCCTGCTCGCTTCCAGCTGCTTTCCAGTTATTGCAGGATGCCTCGATATCTCTGCACCGGAGATCGGTGGCTCCGTTCGTTGGTGGGTGGGAGCCGGCATGGGAGGCGGGTGGCGGCCATCAATGGCCCTTCTGATCTGGAGGGGGACGGGATCGTGGGCGGGGATGTCCGGGGGCACGCACGGACGTGCGCACGTGCATGGGGGGCGGGGGCGGGCACGTGCACGGGGAGGGAGCGGGTGGGAACCGCTACACTACAGAAAATAAGTGTAGATAAATGAAAAATAAGTAAAAATAAAACACATCAGTTAGGTGGTGGGGGTTGGTCTGTGGGGGGGGGGGAAGCTACACTACAGAAAAATCGGGCAAAAAATAAAAAAAAACATATTTTTTTGCAAACTGGGTACTGGCAGACAGCTGCCAGTACCCAAGATGGCCCCCAATAAGGCAGAGGAGGAGGGTTAGAGAGCGGTTTTGGGGGGATCAGGGAGGTTGGGGGCTAAGGGTGGATCCTACACAGTAGCATATGTAAATATGCTAAAAAAAAAAACTTTTATTTTAGTACTGGCAGACTTTTGCCAGTACTTAAGATGGCGGGGGCAATTGTGGGGTGGGGGAGGGAAGGCAGCTGTTTGGGAGGGATCAGGGGGTGGGATGTGTCAGGTGGGAGGCTGATCTCTACACTAAAGCTAAAATTAACCCTGCAAGCTCCCTACAAACTCCCTAATTAACCCCTTCACTGCTAGCCATAATACACGTGCGAGGCGCAGCAGCATTTAGCGGCCTTCTAATTACCAGAAAGCAACGCCAAAGTCATATATGTCTGCTATTTCTGAACAAAGGGGATCCCAGAGAAGCATTTACAACCATTTGTGCCATAATTGCACAAGCTGTTTGTAAATGATTTCAGTGAGAAACCTAAAATTGTGAAAAATTGAACGTTTTTTTTAATTTGATTGCATTTGGCGGTGAAATGGTGGCATGAAATATACCAAAATGGGCCTAGATCAATACTTGGGGTTGTCTACTACACTACACTTAAGCTAAAATTAACCCTACAAGCTCCCTAAAAGCTCCCTAATTAACCCCTCCACTGCTGGGCATAATACACGTGTGGTGGGCAGTGGCATTTAGCGGCCTTCTAATTACCAACAAAAAAATGCCAAAGCCATATATGTATGCTATTTATGAACAAAGGGGATCCCAGAGAAGCATTTACAACCATTTGTGCCACAATTGCACAAGTTGTTTGCAAATAATTTCAGTGAGAAACCTAAAGTTTGTGAAAAAATTTGTGAAAAAGTGAACAATTTTTTTTATTTGATCTCGTTTGGTGGTGAAATGGTGGCATGAAATATACCAAAATGGGCCTAGATCAATACTTTAGGATGTCTTCTAAAAATATATATATACATGTCAATGGATATTCAGGGATTCCTGAAAGATATCAGTGTCCCAATGTAACTAGCGCTAATTTTGAAAAAAGTGGTTTGGAAATAGCAATGTGCTACTTGTATTTATGGCCCTATAACTTGCAAAAAAAGCAAAAAACATGTAAACATTGGGTATTTCTAAACTCAGGACAAAATTTAGAAACTATTTAGCATGGTTGTTTTTTGGTGGTTGTAGATGTGTAACAGATTTTGGGGGTCAAAGTTAGAAAAAGTGTGTTTTTTTCCATTTTTTCCTCATATTTTATAAAAAATTTTTATAGTAAATTATAAGATATGATGAAAATAATGATATCTTTAGTCCATTTAATGGCAAGAAAAATGGTATATAATATGTGTGGGTACAGTAAATGAGTAAGAGGAAAATTACAGCTAAACACAAACACTGCAAAAATGTAAAAATAGCCTTGGTCCCAAACGGACAGAAAATGGAAAAGTGCTGTGGTCATTAAGGGGTTAAATAACCTGCCACTTAGATTCTTTATATTAACTTCTACTGCTCTTTGCTTGTTACTACTAATTATGCATCTTTATCAATTCCTTCTTTTGCATTACCTTTTAAAACTCCCTTCTCTACATATTATTTCTGTTCCAAATACTGCTTTCTTCAGGTACCATATACATTTTGATAGAAAGACAGTAGAACAGTTCCATTAGAGATTACTTTAGTTTAACCTCTGGAGATCTCTTCAGCTGAGGCCTCTTTGTTACCTAATGAATGGGCAATAATAACAAACATCTAGATTACAAGTTTTGCGTTATGAGCTAACTTGCAAGTTATTGTCACCGCTTACCACCCTATAGCGCTGCTATTACAGGTTTTCATAAACCCGGCGTTAGCAGGCAATAAGTGAGCGTTGAGCAAAATTGAGCTCCATACCGCACTCCAATACCAGCGCTGCTTTTAGCTGGTTTTATGTGCTCATGCACGATTTCCCTATAGACATCAATGGGGAGAGCCGGCTGAAAAAAAGTCTAACACCTGCAATAAAGGAGCATAAAGCTCCATAACACAGCCCCATTGATTCCTATGGGGAAAGAAAATTTATGTTTACACCTAACACCCTAACATAAATCCTGAGTATAAACACCCCTAATCTGCTGCCCCCGACATCGCCGGCACCTACATAACACTTATTAGCCCCTAATCTGCCACCCCCGACATTGCCCCCACCTACCTACCCCAATGTCGTGGCTACTATGATAAAGTTATTAACACCTAATCTGCTGCCCCCAACATCGCCGCCACTTACCTACACTTATTAACCCCTAATCTGCTGCCCCCAATCTCGTCGCTACTATGCTAAAGTTATTAACCCCTAATCTTCCGCCCCCGACATCGCCACCACCTACATTGCAGTTAGTAACCTCTAATCTGCTGCCTCCGACATTGCCGCCACTTACCAACATTTATTGACCCCTAATCTGCCATCCCTAACATCGCTGCCACCTACCTACATTTATTAACCTCTAATCTGCCGCCCCCAATGTCGCCACCACCTACATTACAGTTATTAACCCCTAATCTTCCGCCCCCACTATGCTATACTAAAGTTATTAACCCCCTAACCCTAAGTCTAACCCTAACCCTAACGTAACCCTAACCCTAACACCCCTAACTTTAATATAATTAAAATAATTCTAAATAACACTATTATTACCTAAATAAAAAAATAAAACCCTTAGCTAGCTATAATATAACTAATAGTTACATTGTAGCTAGCTTAGGTTTAATTTTTATTTCACAGCTAAGTTTGTATTTATTTTAACTAGGTAGACTAGTTAGTAAATAGTTAATAACTATTTACTAACTAGTCTACATAGCTAAAATAAATACACATTTACCTGTAAAATAAAAATAAAACTTAAGATAGCTACAATGTAACTATTAGCTACAATTAAATAAATTACATTTATTAAATACAATTAACTAATTTACAAAAACAAACAAACACTAAATTACAAAAAATAAAAAAAAATATCCAATATTTAAATAGTGATGTCGCGAACATAAAATTTTCCGTTCGCGAACGGCGAACTCGAACTTCCGCAAAAGTTTGCGAACGGGCGAACCGCCATAGACTTCAATAGGCAGGCAAATTTTAAAACCCACAGGGACTCTTTCTGGCCACAATAGTGATGGAAAAGTTGTTTCAAGGGGACTAACACCTGGACTGTGGCATGCTGGAGGGGTATCCATGGCAAAACTCCCATGGAAAATTACATAGTTGATGCAGAGTCTGGTTTGAATCCATAAAGGGCATAAATCACCTAACATTCCTAAATTGTTTGGAATAACGTGCTTTAAAACATCAGGTATGATGTTGTATCAATCAGGTAGTGTAAGGGTTACGCCCGCTTCACAGTGACAGACCAAACTCCCCGTTTAACTCACCGCAAACAACCGCAAACAGTCCATTTGTACAACCGCAAACTCCCCATTTGCACAAGGTTGGATACCAAGCTAGCCATGTCCCGTTCCTTGTCCTCACTGATGTAATTGAAGGTCTCTTCCTCCACCCAGCCACGTACAACACCAAGGGTCCCCGAAAGGTGACAACAAGCCCCCTGGGATGCCTGCTGTGTTTGGTATTCCACCTCCTCAACACCACCTTCCTCCTCTGACTCCTCTTCTTCAGAGTCCTCTCTCTGCGTTGCCTCTCTCTGCATTATTATAAGGTGTATTAAGTAGTACTATTCCTATCAGTTTAATCACTGTTACGTCCCCTATCAGGGGACGTGTATATGGCATCGATTTTAGGAGCCGGGAGATGGAAAAAGATGCTTGGTCGGACCTCCTACTTCAAATTTGGGGCACTGTGCGTGCAATCTAATGTGCCACCAGATAGGAGTGGTGTGTTAAGTAGTACTATTCCTATCAGTTTAATCCCTGTTATGTGCCTTTTTTTTGGTTTGGTTTTTGAAGCCACAGTGCAGCACCAGAGGCCAGAAAAAATAGGTATTGTTGCAGCCGCTGCTGTAGCAGCGGCCAGAAAAATTTATGTTTGTTTCCCAGGCAGAAAGTGCCCTAAAACATTGTGGCTTGAACCCTAGTTGGTGGTGGATAAGTCACGCAAGTCATCCGGCATTCAGAGATAAAATACAGCAGCGTGTGGACCATTTTTAGCCCAAGGCAGCTCATCTCATCAGGCCTTTTTTAGTCGAATGTATCGCCCACTGTCAGTCCCTTCGGGATCCATCCCTCATTCATATTAATAAAGGTGAGGTAATCTAGACTTTTTTGACCTAGGCGACTTCTCTTCTCAGTGACAATACCTCCTGCTGCACTGAAGGTCCTTTCTGACAGGACACTTGAAGCGGGGCAGGCCAGAAGTTCTATCGCAAATAGGGATAGCTCAGGCCACAGGTCAAGCCTGCACACCCAGTAGTCAAGGGGTTCATCGCTCCTCAGAGTGTCAATATCTGCAGTTAAGTCAAGGTAGTCTGCTACCTGTCGGTTGAGTCGTTATCTGAGGGTGGACCCCAAAGGGCTGTGGCGATGCGTAGGACTTAAAAAGCTCTGCATGTCCTCCATCAACAACACGTCTGTAAAGCATCCTGTCCTTGCCGGCGTGATCGTGGGAGGAGGAGGATTATTTTCACCTCTTCCCCTGTTAGATTCCCGTTGTGCCGTGACATCACCCTTATACGCTGTGTAAATCATACTTTTTAATTTATTTTGGAACTGCTGCATCCTTTCTGACCTGCAGTAATTCGGTAACATTTCAGGCACTTTCTGCTTATACCGGGGGTCTAGTAGCGTGGACACCCAGTACAGGTCGTTCTCCTTCAGACTTTTTATACGAGGGTCCCTCAACAGGCACGACACCACGGGTACCAGATAGGTGACAACGAGCACCCTGGGATGCCTGTGGTTGGTCTTCCTCCTTCTCCTCAAAGCCACATTCCTCCTCTGACTCCTCTTCCTCACAATCCTCTTCCAGCGTTGCCGCAGGTCCAGCAAGCGATGCTGATAAGGCTGTTTCTGGTGGTGATGGTGACCACAACTCTTCCTCTTCCTCTTCACGCTTGGCAGCCGTCAGCAGGTTTACCCAATGCGCAGTGTAGGTGATATACCTGCCCTGACCATGCTTTGTAGACCTGGTATCAGTGGTCCGATGGACCCTTGCCCCAACACTGTGTGCCAGACATGCCATTACTTCCTTTTGTACAATCGAGTACAGGTTGGGGATTGCCTTTTGTGCACTGAAATTTCGGCCGGGTACCTTCCACTGCGGTGTCCCAATAGCTACAAATTTTTGGAAACCCTCAGACTCCAACAGCTTGTATGGTAAAAGCTGGTGGGCTAAGAGTTCAGACAAGCCAGCTGTCAGATGCCGGGAAAGGGGGTGACTTTGTGACATTGGCTTCTTACGCTCAAACATTTCCTTGACAGACACCTGACTGTGGGTAGATGAGCAGGAACTGCTCAAGGCGAGAGACGGAGTGGCGGATGGTTGAGAGGGGGCAAGGAGGACAGCAGTGGTTGACATGGCTGAAGATGCTGGACCAGGAGGAGGATGGCGGCTTTGAGTTTGTGTGCTGCTTGTACTCATGTGTTGATCCCATAGGCGTGATGTGCGATCATGTGCCTTCACAAAGCAGTTGTACCTAGGTGGGTGTTGGACTTCCCACGACTCAGTTTCTTTTGGCACAGGTTGCAAATGGCATTGCTGTTGTCAGAGGCAGACACACAAAAAAAATGCCACACTGCTGAGCTCTGCAATGACGGCATTCTGGTGGTGGCAACAGCATGCGTTGATTGGCGTGCTGTCTGGCTGACCCCGGGTGCCGATGCATGCTGTCTGACTGTGCCACTAGCTCCTTGCGACGACCTCCCCCTGTTTCCAACTCGTCTCCTCCTCCTCCTCTCTGTCTCCCCATCTGAACTTTCCCCCTCTTCTTCTTCTCTTCTAGCGGGCACACACGTGACATCCACGGACGCATCGTCATCATCAGCCGCTTCACTTGTATCTGACAACTCAGCAAAGGAAGCAGCAGCGGGTACAACATCATCATCATCACACCATACGTCCATGTGTGTAATGCTGCCTGACTGAGACATATCCCTGTTATCTACATCCTCTGGCAAAAATGGTTGCGCATCACTCATTTCTTCAAACTGATGTGTAAATAACTCCTCTGACAGATCAAGTGAAGCGGCTGTGGTGCTAGTGTTGGTGGTGGCGGCAGGCGGGCGAGTGGTAAATTGAGAGGTGCCCGAAGCTAAGCTAGAGGAGGATGGTGCGTCAAGGTTCCGAGCGGAAGCTGTAGAAGATTGGGTGTCCTGTGTTAGCCACTCAACTATGTCCTCAGAACTTTTCGAGTTCAGGGTACGTGACCTCTGAACACTGGGCATTATTCTAGGGCCAAAGGGAATCACAGCACCACGACCACGATGGCCCCTGCGGGGTGGCCTGCCTCTACCTGTCATTTTTTTTTTCCGATTAGTGGTACTATGCGTGCAAGCTACTGTGACAACAGATATGAGTGGCACTGTGCACTGGCAGAAGTTGGCAGAGTAGACGCTGTAGGCCTGACACACACGCTTGCAGACAACTAACTGCTATTCAATCTATAACAGTTAAAAAAAAAAAAAATTTAAATATACACTACTGTTAAACCAGATATGAGTTGCACTGGTGTGACACTGTGCCCTGGCAGGCCCTGAAATGCACACGTGTGAAGGAAACTGACTGCTATTATTTCACAGTCAAAAAAGTGTTTTTTTTTTTAAATGTACACTACTGTTACACCAGATATAAGTTGCACTGGTGTGACACTGTGCTCTGGCAGGCAGGCACTAAACGCACACGTGTGAAGGAAACTGACTGCTATTATTTCACAGTCAAAAAAGTGTTGTTTTTTTTAAATGTACACTACTGTTACACCAGATATGAGTTGCACTGGTGTGACACTGTGCCCTGGCAGGCAGGCAGGCACTGAAACGCACACGTGTGAAGGAAACTGACTGCTATTATTTCACAGTCAAAAAAGTGTTGTTTTTTTAAAATGTACACTACTGTTACACCAGATATGAGTTGCACTGGTGTGACACTGTGCTCTGGCAGGCACTGAAACGCACACGTGTGAAGAAAACTGACTGCTATTATTTCACAGTCAAGAAAGTGTTTTTGTTTTTTTAAATGTACATTACTGTTACACCAGATATGAGTTGCACTGGTGTGACACTGTGCTCTGGCAGGCAGGCACTGAAACGCACACGTGTGAAGGAAACTGACTGCTATTATTTCACAGTCAAAAAAGTGTTGTTTTTTTTAATTGTACACTACTGTTACAACAGATATGAGTGGTGGCACTGGGCAAGTGGGCACAGTATACGCTGTGAGCCTGACACACACTCTGGCAGGCAGGCAACTGCATTTAGATTACACAGGAGAAAAAAAAAGCAGACTGATGTTCTAGCCCTAAAAAGGGCTTTTTGGGGTGCTGTCCTTACAGCAGAGATCAGATGAGTCCTTCAGGACTGTAGTGGACACTGAATACACTAGCCTAGCTATCGATTTCCCTATTAAATCAGCAGCAGCTACACTGTCCCTCCTCTCAATAAGAATGCTGCTTCCGAATGAATCTAAAATGGATGCTGTCCAGGAGGTGGGAGGGTCTGGGAGGGAGGGTCTGCTGCTGATTGGCTGGAATGTGTCTGCTGACTGTGAGGTACAGGGTCAAAGTTTACTCAATGATGACGAATAGGGGCGGACCGAACATCGCATATGTTCGCCCGCCGCGGTGAACGCGAACATGCTATGTTCGCCAGGAACTATTCGCCAGCAAACTATTTGAGACATCACTATATTTAAACTAATTACACCTAATCTAATTTATATCCATAGTCCTGTGTAGTTTTAACTAGTCACATTAATGCTAAATAATTTTAATTGCTAGATAAAGGTCTTTTGTATTTTATATCTTTAAGTCAGGCTTATTATTGTAAATAAATCTATCTGGCGTTTATTAAGTTATTTGCAGCTATTGTGAGATATTTCAAAATTGGTTATTGTATTTAAATCTCTGATTGTGGTAAATTAAACAGAGTAAGCTTGTAATCCATATTGGGCATTGAATTAGAGTTATTGGCTAATCATAGAAGATTCTGGTATTTTATTGTGATATTTTAATGTGATTCATTGTAAGTAAGGTTTATTTTAGAGATATATTTTTGGTTTACTTTATAAAGAATATTATAACAGCATAAGAATATATAGTTGTTTCATAATCTATTCTAGTCTCTACTTAAAGGATTACTTTCTGTTATAATTTTTAAGCTAAACAACTAACATATTAAAGTTAATAAACATTAATTAAAACCTACTGACCTATATTTTCTCCAAAACGAAGTTTCATAACGTTCTAAAAGTTATATCTTTTATTCGCCGATGATGTCACGTTATCCTGCCCACTATTTTCAGCACTGCATGTTCAAAATACTTAAACCAATAACTTTGTGTTTAAAGCGCCATTTTGAAACCTAGGTATTGTAAACGGATTGGTACAGAGCAAAGGATACCCACGGAGTGGGTTTGGAAAACAATTAAATTTGCAGACAAGATTTCTGATACACGGTAGAGATATGTTAATGAAATGCTATTGATAAAAAGCGTATTTGGGGTAGTTAGTTAGTAACAGGCATAGAAAATATTTACTTACAGTGGCCCTTTAAATATGATTCAATGTGTTTATAAATTTAACTAATCTCAATAATTTAAGATAAATATTAATTTCAATTGTTTCGTATATACATTTTAATTGAAGGTTATTTTAAAGAATAAAAATAAATAAATTACATTTGTAACCCTGTTATATACAAACAGTCTGCAATAGCCCTTGCTTGTTGTGTTCTTTACAATGCCTTCCTAACCATTCCCCTGTATTCCTCTTCTCTTGCTTTGCTCACAACTCACTTGGCACCACTTTTTTCCCTTGCTCATCGGTTTTTCCCCTTGATCTTTTTGCAACTAACTCCCTGTCACGAAGACCACATGATTTTAGGTTGTGAGGGGTTACATTTTTCTCTCTGTGTAAATTATTTTGTTTTCCAGATGAGTATTTCTCTGTGTTTATCCTTAAACCTCTTGTCATAAATTGTTTCTAATTTTCACTTGAGCATACTTTAATTACAATGTAGAAAAAAGAAGTAGATGGCAGCACTCCAGAATAAAAGATGTATATTTATTTACATCTACTCCAAACAAACATAGAACAACAATGTTTCGGGTGTTATCCCTTAATCATGTTGTGTGATTACATACACCCAGAGACCTGGTGCATCAAGTAAGCAAGCTGTCAATACAGAATGATGAGAGAAAGAACCACTCTTTAACACATAGCCCTGATGTCAATTAAGGGGAAGAGTTTAATCAAATTTGAATAAGATTTTTCTAAATATTTTTCATTTAACACATCTCTTATCATATTTGGTATCAAAATAATCCTCATGATATCACAATGGTATAGCTTATAAGGGCACATGTACTGTATATACATAACTAAAATTTGCAATGTGGTTTATGGTGTGCCATAAAAAAAAGGGGTTGCTACCTTTGTAGTGTCATTCTACATGGGAGTTTGCATGAAATAGTGTAAGTGACCATCTTTTCTTTGCCAAGCTCCCTTGGAACAGATATCTAAGCTAGTAGAGTATTAAGTTATGTTATGTTTTCCCCTTTTGTTTTAAAAACTGTTTCTGTTGTGTGTATTTGTTTTTGTTCATTCCTTTTTTATATATATAAATGCAATGTGAGCTTTTTTTTGTTCATAATAAATGTTCATTTATTTAGGTTTTGCCTTTGTCTGATATTTGAACCACATTACCAAAGTGACTAGTAATAACAGTTGTGTTTTTAGATTAATTGTTGCCAAATTGTGTTTTGATTTATAAATCTGTTAGTCTGGACTTTTCTTAGGATTTCCTATATAATAATCTTAAAGTGGATTTTGCAGAATTGCCTCCAGAGTTTGATCAGAACTGTGATGCACTTAAAGGGACAGTTTACTCAAACAAATTCTCCCCTTTAATTAGTTCCCAATGATCCACTTTAACTGCTGGAGTGTATTAAATTGCTTACAAGTATTTCCATTACCCTTATATTGGCAATTGAAATAGTTGATTTAGCCTGTGGTATACACACCTATCCTGTAGGTTGTTGGCCTTAAGGCTAAGCTGTGTAAACAAGAAATTACACTCCCAGTGGGGTATAGAAGAGATAAGGTAATAAAATGTTAATTTTCCATTGTTGTCTACAAGCATTGGTGATTGGTTTATGGACAGATATAAGATAAAGAAGCAGGTATATGTACACATTGTGATAAATTAAGGAGATCTGATTATACCTACAAGCTCAACCCATTTTATTAGGTTGTTGATTCAAAACACAAAATCAGCTAATTCATATACACAAATAAACCTTAAAAAGCAAATCTCATACATTGTATACTCTGCACTTGGTAAAAAAGTAATTGGAAACACATTAAGGGAAAAACAATGTTATAGTATACTATCCCTTTAAGGCTGCACTACAGGGGAGGTATAATCTCACTCCTGAGGGTTACAGGGAGAAATTCCAGACTCTGCAGAGGGGTACCTCAGAAAGGTACACTGCAGTTATGGGAAACCTGAAAACAGCATTTCTACAGGGGATCAGAGGATAGATATTACCACCATGGAGGACCTGGAGGATCTGATAATCAAGAAACAGTTCAGGCAGTTGTGCCCAGCAGAAGTGCAGGAGTGTTTGCTGGATCGGAAGCCCAAAACAGAATTGGAAGCATGTGAACTGGCAAGTTTTTATACAGCTAATAGATTAAATAGGAGAAAATCCTTTGCTATGGGGGCATCCAACTGGAAGGGTGTTACTGCATAACCCCCATCATCAATCCTGTTGGACCACTGCTGGGCAGGGAGATACCCACCGGTGATTTTTTTTTGCAACAAAGTGGGGCAGATCAGCTCTACTTACCCAGAGAAGATTAAACTGGCACATCAGCTGGTGGAAGTCCTCCCTCAGAATTACCAGCTTCTGTGTTGTTTTTCACCCAGTCAGATGCAAACATTAATAAAAATCTACAACATGTTACTGTGGAATAGTGATGTTGCAAACCAAAAAATTTCGGTTCGCGAACGGCGGACTCGAACTTCCGCAACTGTTGGCGAACCGGGCAAACCGCCATTGACTTCAATAGGCAGGCGAACTTTAAAACCAACAGGGACTCTTTCTGGCTACAATAGTGATGGAAAAGTTTTTTCAAGGGGACTAACACTTGGACTGTGGCATGCCAGAGAGGGATCCATGGCAAAACTCTCATGGAAAATTACATAGTTGATGCAGAGTCTGGTTTTAAGCCATAAAGGGCATAAATCACCTAACATTCCTAAATACTTTGGAATAACATGCTTTAAAACATCAGGTATGATGTTGTATTGATCATGTAGTGTAAGGGTTATGCCCGTTTCACAGTGACAGACCAAACTCCCCATTTAAAGGTACAGTCTACACCAGAATTTTTATTGTTTTAAAAGATAGATAATCCCTTTATTACCCATTTCCCAGTTTTGCATAACTAACACATTTATAATAATATACTTTTAACCTCTGTGATTATCTTGTATCTAAGCCTCTGCAAACTGCCCCTTTTTCAGTTCTTTTGACAGACTTGCAGTCTAGCCAATCAGTGCCTGCTCCCAGATAACTTCTCGTGCACAAGCACAGTGTTATCTATATGAAATACGTGAACTAACAGCCTCTAGTGGTGAAAAACTGTTAAAATGCAATCTGAAAGAGGTGGGCTTCAAGGTCTAAGAAATTAGCATATGAACCTCCTAGGTTAAGCTTTCAACTAAGAATACCAAGAGAACAAAGTAAAATTGGTGATAAAAGTAAATTGGAAAATTGTTTAAAATTACATGCTCTATCTGAATCCTGAAAGTTTATTTTGGCCTAGACTGTCCCTTTAACGCACCGCAAACAAACGCAAACAGTCCATTTGCACAACGGCAAACTCCCCATTTGCACAAGGTTGGATACCAAGCTAGCCATGTCCCGTTCCTTGTCCTCACTGATGTCATTGAAGGTCTCTTCCTCCACCCAGCCACTTACAACACCAAGGGTCCCCGAAAGGTGACAACAAGCCCCCTGGGACGCCTGCTGTGTTTGGTCTTCCACCTCCTCAAAGTCACTTTCCTCCTCTGACTCCTCTTCTTCAGACTCCTCTCTCTGCATTGCCTCTCTCTGCGTTATTATAAGGTGTGTTAAGTAGTACTATTCCTATCAGTTTAATCCCTGTGGTATCCCCTATCAGGGGACGTGTATATGGCATGGATTTTAGGAACCAGGAGATGGAAAAAGATGCTTGGTCGGTCCTCCCACTTTAAATTTGGGGCACTGCGCGTGCAATCTACTGTGCCACCAGATATGAGTGGTGTGTTAAGTAGTACTATTCTTATCAGTTTAATACCTGTTACGTCCCCTATCAGGGGACGTGTATATGGCATGGATTTTAGGAACCGGGAGATGGAAAAAGATGTTTGGTCGGTCCGGCCACGAGATAGATTTGATAGATAGATAGATAGATACATAGATTAGATAGATAGATCATTCTTTAGCTTTCTATCTTTTGGCCAAATGTCCGTCTGCCAAATGTCCATCTGCCAAATGTCCTTCTGCATTTTGTCAGAGCACCGCGTGCAATCTACTGTGCCAACAGATATGAGTGGTCTGTCAAGTAGTACTATTCTTATCAGTTTAATACCGGTTACGTCCCCTATCAGGGTACGTGTATATGGCATGGATTTTAGGAACCGGGAGATGGAAAAAGATGCTTGGTTGGTCCGGCCTAGGAGATAGATAGATAGATAGATAGATTTGATAGATCAATAGATAGATTTGATAGATAGATAATTTCCCAGACAGAGAATTACAAGACGTGCGGTCTGGGACCCATGGTAAGGTTACTTCCTTTTGCACAATCGAGTACAGGTTGGGGATTGCCTTTTGTGCATTGAAATTTCAGCCGGGTACCTTCCACTGTGGTGTCCCCTATCAGGGGACGTGTATATGGCATGGATTTTAGGAACCGGGAGATGGAAAAAGATGCTTGGTCGGTCCTCCTACTTCAAATTTGGGGCAATGCGCGTGCAATCTACTGTGCCACCAGATATGAGTGGTGTGTTAAGTAGTACTATTCCTATCACTTTAATCCCTGTTACGTGCCTTTTTTTTGTTTTGTTTTTTTAAGCCACAGTGCAGCACCAGAGGCTAGAAATATTTGGCATGTACACATGCCTGAAAAATTAGGTATTGTTGCAGCCGCTGCTGTAGCAGCGGCCAGAAAAATTGATGTTTGTTTCCCTGGCAGAAAGTCCCCTAAAACATTGCGGCTTGAACACTAGTTGGTGGCGGATAAGTCACGCAATTCATCCGGCATTCAAAGATAGCATACAGCAGCTTGTGGACCATTTATAGCCCAAGGCAGATCATCTCATTAGGACTTTTTTACTCGAATGTATCGCCCAATGTCAGTCCCTTCGGAATCCATCACTCATTCATCTTAATAACGGTGAGGTAATCTAGACTTTTTTGACCTAGCCGACTTCTCTTCTCAGTGACAATACCTCCTGCAGCACTGAAGGTCCTTCCTGACAGGACACTTGAAGCGGGACAGGCCAGAAGTTCTATAGCACATTGGGATAGCTCAGGCCACAGGTCAAGCCTGCACACCCAGTAGTCAAGGGGTTCATCACTCCTCAGAGTGTCGATATCTGCAGTTAAGGCGAGATAGTCTGCTACCTGTCGGTCGAGTCGTTCTCTGAGAGTGGACCCCGAAGGGCTGTGGCGATGCATAGGAGTTAAAAAGCTCTGCATGTCCTCCATCAGCAACACGTCTGTTAAGCGTCCTGTCCTTGCCGGCGTGGTCGTGGGAGTCGGAGGATTATTTTCACCTCTTCCCCTGTTAGATTCCCGTTGTGCTGTGACATCACCCTTATACGCTGTGTAAAGCATACTTTTTAATTTATTTTGGAGCTGCTGCATCCTTTCTGACTTGCGGGATTTGGTAACATTTCAGGCACTTTATGCTTATACCAGGGGTCTAGTAGCGGGGACACCCAGTACAGGTAGTTTTCCTTCAGTTTTTTTATATGAGGGTCACTCAACAGGCACGACAGCATGAAAGACCCCATTTGCACAAGTTTTGATGCCGAGCTACTCATGTCCCGTTCCTCATCCTCAGTGATCTCACTGAAGGTATGTTCTTCCCCCCAGCCACGTACAACACCACGGGTACCAGATAGGTGACAACGAGCACCCTGGGATGCCTGTTGTGGTTGGTCTTCCTCCTCCTCCTCCTCCTCCTCCTCCTCCTCCTCCTCAAAGCCACATTCCTCTTCTGACTCCTCTTCCTCACAATCCTCTTCCAGCGTTGCCGCTGGTCCAGCAAGCGATGCTGATAAGGCTGTTTCTGGTGGTGATGGTGACCACAACTCTTCCTCTTCACGCTCATCTACGGCCTGATCCAGCACTCTTCGCAGGGCACGCTCCAGGAAGAAAACAAATGGTATGATGTCGCTGATGGTGCCTTCGGTGTGACTGACTAGGTTTGTCACCTCCTCAAAAGGACGCATGAGCCTACAGGCATTGCGCATGAGCATCCAGTAACTTGGCAAAAAAATCCCCAGCTCTGCAGAGGCTGTCCTAGCACCCCGGTCATACAAATACTCGTTAATGGCTTTTCCTTGTTGGAGCAGGCGGTCGAACATTAGGAGTGTTGAATTCCAATGTGTCGGGCTGTCGCAAATCAAGCGCCTCACTGGCATGTTGTTTCGCCGCTGGATATCTGCAAAATTCGCCGTGGCCGTGTAGGAAAGCCTGAAATGGCCACACACCTTCCTGGCCTGCTTCAGGACGTCCTGTAAGCCTGGGTACTTATGCACAAAGCGTTGTACGATCAGATTACACACATGTGCCATGCACGGCACATGTGTCAACTTGCCCAATTTCAATGCCACCAACAAATTACTTCCGTTGTCAGAAACCACTTTGCTGATCTCCAGTTGGTGCAGTGTCAGCCGCTGATCCACCTGTGCGTTCAGGGTGGACAGGAGTGCTGTTCCGGTGTGACTTTCTGCTTTCAGGCAAGTCAACCCCAAGACGGCATGACACTGCCGTATCCGGGATGTGGAATAGTACCTGCGGAGCTGGGGGAGTGCCGTTGATGTGGAGCAAGACATAGCAGCAGAAGAGGACTCAGCCGAGGAAGAGGTTATGGAAGAGGATGGAGTAGTAGGAGTAGAGGAGGTAGCAGCAGGCCTGCCTGCAAGTCGTGGCGGTGTCACCAACTCCTCTGCAGAGCCATGCTTTCCATGCTTGGCAGCCATCAGCAGGTTTACCCAATGCGCAGTGTAGGTGATATACCTGCCCTGACTATGCTTTGCTGACCAGCTATCAGTGGTCAGATGGACCATTGCCCCAACACTGTGTGCCAGACATGCCATTACTTCCTTTCACACAATCGAGCACAGGTTGAAGATTGCCTTTTGTGCAAATAAATTTTGGCCTTTTACCTTTCACTGCAGTGTCCCAATAGCTACAAATTTTTTAAACGCCTCAGACTCCACCAGCTTGTATGGTAAAAGCTGGCGGGCTAAGAGTTCAGACAAGCCAGCTGTCAGACGCCGGGCAAGGCGGTGACTTTGGGACATTGGCTTCTTATGCTCAAACATGTCCTTGACAGACACCTGACTGTGGGCAGATGAGCAGGAACTGCTATGGAAGAGAGACAGAGTGGCGTATGGTTGAGAGGGGGAAAGGAGGACAGCAGTGATTGACGTGGCTGAAGATGCTGGACCAGGAGGAGGATGGCGGCTTTGAGTTTGTGTGCTGCTTCTACTCATGTGTTCATCCCATCGGCGTTTGTGATGTGAGATCATGTGCCTTCGCAAAGCAGTTGTACCTAGGTGGGTGTTGAACTTCCCACGACTCAGTTTCTTTTGGCACAGGTTGCAAATGGCATCGCTGTTGTCAGAGTCAGACACACAAAAAAAATTCCACACTGCTGAGCTCTGCGATGACGGCATTCTGGTGATGGCAACAGCATGTGTTGATTGGCGTGCTGTCTGGCTGACCCCGGGTGCCGATGCATGCTGTCTGACTGTGCCACTAGCTCCTTGAGACGACCTCCCCCTGCTTCCAACTTGTCTCCTCCTCCTCCTCTCTGTCTCCCCATCTGAACTTTCCCCCTCTTCTTCTTCTCTTCTAGCGGGCACTCACGTGACATCCATGGAGGCATCATCATCAACCGCTTCACTTGTATCTGACAAATCAACAAAGGTAGCAGCAGCGGGTACAACATCATCATCATCATCAAACCGTACGTCCATGTCTGTAATGCTGCCTGACTGAGACATATCACTGTTATCTACATCCTCTGTCAATGATGGTTGCGCATCACTCATTTCTTCAAACTGATGTGTCAATAACTCCTCTGACAGATCAAGTGAGGTGGCTGTGGTGCTAGTGTTGGTGGTGGCGGCAGGCGGGCGAGTGGTCACTTGAGAGGTGCCCGAAGCTAAGCTGGAGGTGGATGGTGCGTCAAGGTTCCGAGCGGAAGCTGTAGAAGATTGTCCTGTGTTAGCCAGTCAACTAGGTCCTCCTCAGAACTTTTCGCGTTCATGGTACGTGGCCGCTGAACACTGGGCATTATTGTAGGGTCAAAGGGAATCACAGCACCACGACCACGACGGCACCTGCGGGGTGGCCTGCCTCTGCCTGTCATTTTTTTTTTAAATGTACACTTACACTACTAGTAAACAAGATATGAGTGGTGGCACTGGGCAAGTGGGCACAGTATACGCTGTGAGCCTGACACAAAAAAGCAGACTGATGTTTCACAATCCAAAAAGTTTTTTTTTTAAATGTACACTTACATTACTATTAAACAAGATATGAGTGGTGGCACTGGGCAAGTGGGCAAAGTATATGCTGTGAGCCTGACACAAAAAAGCAGACTGATGTTTCACAGTCAAAAAAGTTTATTTTTTAAATACTTACACTACTGTTACAACAGATATGAGTGGTGGCACTAGTTGGCAAGTAGGCCTGGCACACACGCTGGCAGGCAGGCAACTGCAATTAGATTACACTAGCAGACTGATGTTTCACAGTCAAAAAAGTTTTTTTTTAAATATTTACACTACTGTTACAACAAATATTAGTGGTGGCACTAGTTGGCAAGTGGGCCTGGCACACACGCTGGCAGGCAGGCAACTGCAATTAGATTACACTAGCAGACTGATGTTTCAGTCAAAAAAGTTTTTTTTTTAAATATTTACACTACTGTTACAACAAATATGAGTGGTGGCACTAGTTGGCAAATGGGCCTTGCACACACGCTGGCAGGCAGGCAACTGAAATTAGATTACACTAGCAGACTGATGTTTCACAGTCAAAAAAGTTTTTTTTTAAATATTTACAGTACTGTTATCACAAATATGAGTGGTGGCACTAGTTGGCAAGTGGGCCTGGCACACACGCTGGCAGGCAACTGCAATTAGATTACACTAGCAGACTGATGTTTCACAGTCAAAAAAGTTTTTTTTTTTAAATATTTACACTACTGTTACAACAAATATGAGTGGTGGCACTAGTTGGCAAGTGGGCCTGGCACACACGCTGGCAGGCAGGCAACTGCAATTAGATTATACTAGCAGACTGATGTTTCACAGTCAAAAAAGTTTTTTTTTTTATATTTACACTACTGTTATAACAAATATGAGTGGTGGCACTAGTTGGCAAGTGGGCCTGGCACACACGCTGGCAGGCAACTGCAATTAGATTACACTAGCAGACTGATGTTTCACAGTCAAAAAAGTTTTTTTTTTTAAATATTTACACTACTGTTACAACAAATATGAGTGGTGGCACTAGTTGGCAAGTGGGCCTGGCACACATACTGGCAGGCAGGCAACTGCAATTAGATTACACTAGCAGACTAATGTTTCACAGTAAAAAAAGTTATTTTTAAAAAATATTTACACTGCTGTTACAACAGATATGAGTGGTGGCACTTAGCAAGTGGGCCTGGCACACACACTGGCAGGCAGGCAACTGCAATTAGATTACACTAGCAGACTGATGTTTCACAGTCAAAAAAGTTTTTTTTTAAATATTTACACTACTGTTACAAAAGATATGAGTGGTGGCACTAGTTGGCAAGTGGGCCTGGTACACACGCTGGCAGGCAGGCAACTGCTATTAGATTACACTAGCAGACTGATGTTTTACAGTCAAAAAAGTTTTTTTTTTTTTAATTTACACTACTGTTACAACAGATATGAGTGGTGGCACTGCAGGCAGGCAACTGCAATTAGATTACACTAGCAGACTGATGTTTCACAGTCAAAATAGTCAAAATCAACAGATATGAGTGGTGGCACTGGGCAAGTGGGCAAAGTATACGCTGTGAGCCTGACACAAAAAAGCAGACTGATGTTTCACAGTCAAAAAAGTTTATTTTTTAAATACTTACACTACTGTTACAACAGATATGAGTGGTGGCACTAGTTGGCAAGTAGGCCTGGCACACACGCTGGCAGGCAGGCAACTGCAATTAGATTACACTAGCAGACTGATGTTTCACAGTCAAAAAAGTTTTTTTTTTAAATATTTACACTACTGTTACAACAAATATTAGTGGTGGCACTAGTTGGCAAGTGGGCCTGGCACACACGCTGGCAGGCAGGCAACTGCAATTAGATTACACTAGCAGACTGATGTTTCAGTCAAAAAAGTTTTTTTTTAAAATATTTACACTACTGTTACAACAAATATGAGTGGTGGCACTAGTTGGCAAATGGGCCTTGCACACACGCTGGCAGGCAGGCAACTGCAATTAGATTACACTAGCAGACTGATGTTTCACAGTCAAAAAAGTTTTTTTTTAAATATTTACAGTACTGTTATAACAAATATGAGTGGTGGCACTAGTTGGCAAGTGGGCCTGGCACACACGCTGGCAGGCAACTGCAATTAGATTACACTAGCAGACTGATGTTTCACAGTCAAAAAAGTTTTTTTTTAAAATATTTACACTACTGTTACAACAAATATGAGTGGTGGCACTAGTTGGCAAGTGGGCCTGGCACACACGCTGGCAGGCAGGCAACTGCAATTAGATTATACTAGCAGACTGATGTTTCACAGTCAAAAAAGTTTTTTTTTTAAATATTTACACTACTGTTATAACAAATATGAGTGGTGGCACTAGTTGGCAAGTGGGCCTGGCACACACGCTGGCAGGCAACTGCAATTAGATTACACTAGCAGACTGATGTTTCACAGTCAAAAAAGTTTTTTTTTAAAATATTTACACTACTGTTACAACAAATATGAGTGGTGGCACTAGTTGGCAAGTGGGCCTGGCACACATGCTGGCAGGCAGGCAACTGCAATTAGATTACACTAGCAGACTAATGTTTCACAGTAAAAAAAAGTTATTTTTAAAAAATATTTACACTACTGTTACAACAGATATGAGTGGTGGCACTTAGCAAGTGGGCCTGGCACACACACTGGCAGGCAGGCAACTGCAATTAGATTACACTAGCAGACTGATGTTTCACAGTCAAAAAAGTTTTTTTTTAAAATATTTACACTACTGTTACAAAAGATATGAGTGGTGGCACTAGTTGGCAAGTGAGCCTGGCACACACGCTGGCAGGCAGGCAACTGCTATTAGATTACACTAGCAGACTGATGTTTTACAGTCAAAAAAGTTTTTTTTTTTTTTAATTTACACTACTGTTACAACAGATATGAGTGGTGGCACTGCAGGCAGGCAACTGCAATTAGATTACACTAGCAGACTGATGTTTCACAGTCAAAATAACACAGGCAAAAAAAACCCCAAAAAAAACGACTGATGTTCTAGCCCTAAAAAGGGCTTTTTGGGGTGCTGTCCAAACAGCAGAGATCAGATGAGTCCTTCAGGACTGTAGTGGACACTGAATACACTAGCCTAGCTATCAATTTCCCTAAAAAATCAGCAGCAGCTACACTGTCCCTCCTCTCACTAACAATGCAGGATCAGAATGAATCTAAAATGGCTGCTGCCCAGGAGCTGGGAGGGTCTGGGAGGGAGTGTCTGCTGCTGATTGGCTGTAATGTGTCTGCAGACTGTGAGATACAGGGTCAAAGTTTACTCAATGATGACGAATAGGGGGCGGATCGAACATCGCATATGTTCGCCCGCCGCTGCGAACGCGAACAAGCTATGTTCGCCGGGAACTATTCGCCGGCGAACAATTTGCAACATCACTACTGTGGAACACAAGGTAACACTAAGACTCAGGAACACTGGTGCAGATGTGACTCTTGTGCTTCTAGAACTGGTGAGCTCTAAGGACATCGTCCCTGGCAGGACTTTAGTAGTTAAAGAGACATGGTACACTAGATTTTTCTTTGCATAAATGTTTTGTAGATAATCCATTTTTATAACCCATCAGGGAATGTTGTTTTTTTTATAAAAATGTATAGTTTTGCTTATTTAACATTGTGCTAATTTTCAGACTTCTAACCAAGCCCTAAAGTTATAGATGTATGCTGATGTCTGCAGATTCCTGTACGTGTAATGGCTCTTTTCAGTTGCAGAGATGGGGGAGTGTCTGCTTTTCTTGCTTTCTCAGCCCATGTCAGTGGGTGTCCCAGACTAACCTCATCAACAGTGCTAAATTGGGAGCTTATAAATATGTTTTTAAAGGTTTTATATGGGATTTTAATATCGGTATCTGTGCATATTCTTCGTTATAATAGTGTCTATTACATGCAGTTATATAAAAATTAGTGTATACTGTCCCTTTAAGGAATTTGGGGAAGTACAACCTTCAATGGCTATCGCAAGGGTATATCTTCATTGGGGAGCAGGGAGATGTCTACTTAAAGGACCACTCAATGCAGTAGAACTGCATAATTAACAAGTGTGTCATAAAAGGACAATGCAATAAGACCTACTCTGAATTTCAAAAAAGCAGTAGATTTTTTTTCTGTCAATTTTTCCCCCCTATTTTCTGGCCCACAGTATCATGTGACAGTAAGATCTTGTTCCCCAGAAAGTGGGAATATTAAAAGACTGCAAAATTTGATAAGTGAAGTAAATTGGAAAGTATCTTAAAACTGCATGTTCTTTCTGAATCATAAAAGTTTATTTTGACGTGGGTGTCCCTTTAATGTGGGAATATCTTACAATATTCCTACTAATGTATTACTGGGTACTGATCTGGGCAGGTTATATCCCTGTATTTCCCTGACAAGGAGAGAAAATGACTGTGATATAGAGCAGATGGATGATGAGTTCCAGTCTTTGCCAGAGTCCCCTGTAGAGGGTGTAAAGGGACAGACTAACTGTGAGAAGGGGCACAAGGGAGATATGTGCCTGTCTGTACCAGAAAATCCAAAAAGAAGCAGCAACACTTTCATAATTGTGTCAAATCTTCATATCTTTATTGTACAGCAAACAAAACAAGCAACATTTTGGGTCACATATCCTTAATCATGCTCTGCATACATCATGTTCTATACACCTTTCAAGGATTGTTAAATAAGCATGTCTAATCACCAAACACATAATTATAGAAAATAAATAGCAAATTATAACAGAAGACATTGGAAAACCTCAAAGTATATTATAAAACCACAGAGAGATCATAATATTTATTCATACCTACCTGGCATTAAAAAATGAAAGGGACAGTCTATAACTTAGTTATCTTAAAGTCTTACCTTAGATTAAAGGGACAGTCTAGTCAAAATTAAACTTTCATGATTCAGATATGGGAATGCAATTTAAAACAATTTCCAATTCACTTTTATCATCAAATCTGCTTTGTTCTCTTGGTATTCTTTGTTAAAAGCTAAACCTAGGTAGGCTCATATGCTAATTTCTAAGCCCTTTAAGGCTGCCCCTTATTGCTATGCATTTGGCAGTTTTTCACAGCTAGAGGGTATTAGTTCATTTGTGCCATACAGATAACATTGTGACCATGTATATGGAGTTACAAATGACAGGGCACTAACTGGCTAAATGCAAGTCTGTCAAAAGAACTGAAACAAGGGGGCAGTCTGCAAAAGCTTAGATACAAGGTCATCACACAGGTAAAAAGTATATTAATATAACCGTGTTGGTTATGCAAAATAGGGGAACTGGTAATAAAGAACTGAAATAAGGGGGCAGTCTGCAAAAACTTAGCTACAAGGTGATCACAGAGGTAAAAAGTATATTAATATAACCATGTTGGTTATGCAAAACAGGGGAACGGGTAATAAAGGGATTATCTATCTTTTTAAACAATAAAAATTCTGGAGTAGACTATCCCTTTAAGCTGCAAATAGCGTCCTGCACCCCTTTCTATTTCATGCAGTAGGAACAGTAAAAAAGGTATTTTAAAATGAATATTGTATATGGTCACTTTGAAATGACTGCCAAACTCCCCCTACTGATGACACCATAATCTATGCTGCATTAAAGGCTCACTAGTTGGACAGACTGCCAATGCTATTCAGCAGTGCCTTGATGCAGCCCAAATTGTGATGTCATCAGTGGGCAGAGTTTGGCAGCCATTTCAAATTGGCCAGAAACAATATTCATTTTAATATAACTTTGTTACTGTTCCTGCTGCATGATATAGAAAGGGTGCATGTGGATATTTGCAGCTAAATCTAAGGTAAGACTTTAAGATGACTAAGGTGTAGACTGTCCATTTAAAGTGATGGTAAACTTGATCGATCTTCATCATATGCATGTAACCATCATCAAATTTAAACTTTACTTTCATTCATTAATTTTTTTTAAAAAATAAAAACAAAACATTCATTATACATAATCTCTCTATTTTTATTATACCGCTCCTCTACCCAACGCCGATGTCCTCTTTTTTTTTTTACTTTTTGGCTGACGTCATTCCTGCACCAGACTGAAGTGCAAGCAGTGGGCCAGAGAAATAGCGCAGTGATGTTTCGAAATTACACAAAATAAGTACATCAGCTGAGGACCACTACGCAGTTCTAATATTTATGAATAAATTTATAAAAAATAAAAGTTAGCAACTTTAATATATGTAACTATTGTTATCCAACTTCCTATTCCAGAGTGCACAACTTTACCATAACTTTAAGTTGAAATATTCAAAAGGACTCCCTTTGTTTAAGAAATTGCTCACTATTGTCCCCTCTGTGAGAAGAGAACACGTTCAATAATCTCAAATCTCAATTGACTAAATCGATGGCCTGCTTCTAGAAAATGCATAGCTACTGGGCACTTAACATAATTTCTTCTAATATTAGATTTGTGTTCAGTAACCCTCTCATAAACACTATAGGTAGTTTTCCCTACATAAGTCCTGCCAAACTTCAAACAGATAGCAAAGTCTGTATTGCAAGTGAAATACCCACATATTCCATATTTTTTCACAACTGGGGATGTACAAATGCAGACACTTTAATCATATTATTACAATGGAAATAACCTAGGTAGGGGTAGCAGCCCTAATTGTTCTCAGTAATGTAACCTTGGACCCTCTTTACTTGGGGACCTATATTAGCCTTAATCAATGAATCTCTGATATTAGTTCTTCTTTTATAGGCAGGCATTGGAAAATCCCAAAACTCAGAAATCTGTAGATTACAATTTTTCAAGATATACCAATATCTGCGTATAATCTTTTGAATTAGAGGACTCATATTGCTAATTTGCTATATCTAGAGACAAACACCTGACGTTGTTTATTTAAATTGTCCCCTCTCTCTCTCAGTTTAAGCAACTGATCTCGAGACATGTTCATAACTGAATTAATCTCCTTGTTTATCAACTCATTATCATATACTATAGCAGCTGTGCACTTGTGAGGATTAGTGTTAAACTTTATTTTTGATATTGCCTATCTGTACCAGAATGATCCCAAGCCCTGAGTGGTGATGTGAAGGGACAAACTGATTGTGAGGGAGAGTGTGGACCAATCTGTGCCAGAAGCTGCAGTGCCCCAGAATCCAGATTGTGTGGGGGAGGAGGGTACAGGACATTCCTTGAGGGACCACCAGAGTGATTGTGAAAGAGTGTGAGTGACAGAGACTCCAGTAATTTCAGTAGTGATCTGTAAGCAATCTGTACAAACTAAAGAACAGGGACTGACTCAGACTGTGGATCCTGAGAGAAGACTTACAAGGGAGCGTACTGATGAGACCAGAGGACCTCACACGTCACCACAGTCCTATTCAGCACACAAACTGACACTAGTGCAAAGTCAGAGTTGTCAGCAGAACTATTTGAACCACTTTACCGAAGAGACTAGTGATAACAGTATTGGGTTTTTAGTTTGATTTGTGTCAAATTGTATGCTGTGATTTTTTTAAATCTGTTAGTCTTGGGTTTTCTCACATAATAATCTTAAACTGGTGGCAGCATAGATAGTTTAGTGTGGGTGGAATTAAAGGGGAGTTTGGGCATTTTTCTGGGTCTAGTACAGACATGAGAGTGTGTTTTAACCCTTGCACTCACTGAACTAAGTCACAGGCTTGCCTGGAATAGCTAGACTGTGACAAACTGGTTAAAGTGGGAAGAGTTGGTTAACCCTTTCTGTGACAAACTGATGACTGCTGCAGGGATGGTAAAACTTTGTACATCACATTCCCCTTGCCATGTCTCTCATTGCCCCTCCCCCTGTCTGACATATAGTGCCTAAATTCATTACTCATGCCATGCCTGCCCTTTCACTTGCCCTGTCTGCATTTCACTCTGCCTTTGGTTGCTTTTCATGTATTGTCCTGTAATCATCACTGTAGTTGCATGCACCTTGTTTGAATGGTTTACCTTTCCTTAGATTGTCTGTATATTATTTCACTTCCCCTGTCCCCTACCCCCTCCAAATTCCCAGCTTGTTTCTCTCCATCTACCCCATGATCATTTTACATTGCAAAAAAATATATATATATATTGTGCCTTATTGGTTAGTAGTAATGTTTACACTCACTCCATATTTTTGTAATGTATTTAAAAACTTTTTAATTTGCTCTTTAGCCTTCAGATATAAAGCTAATGTTTATTTTAATATATATATATTTGTATATGCAATAAATTGCCTGTCGATGTCTCTGCAGTATCATCGTCCCCCTAAGCCACACGAAGCAATCAATGAGTTAAACAGTAGGCAGTGCTGTGGGCCTTTGAATGTAGTGCAGCTGAGTGGAGCTGCAGCAAGCAGATCTGGATAGAGATGTTAACTAAGGGAGATCAGAGAACCTAGCACAGCTACAATATATTGCATGCTGCAAAAGCATCCACTGGGGAAGTATTCGGTTCTGTCTCCTTGACTCACGGTGAAGGGTCTCAGCATCATTTCAGCAGAGCAGACGTGTCAGGATTGGACACAGATGCCCTGAAATTACCATCCTTGTGATTTCCACGAGATGTTTTTGCAGAGGACTTGCTGTTTCAACACTGCCATCCTTCTGTGACTTACTCTGAAGCACAAACCGAAGCTGCTACGTTATTTTTCCAGGATAAAACAGACCTTCTTACACTTTAACAAGACGTTTATATGGGGAGCAAAGCATAGGACAGCTCAGGGCATCTACCTAGCTTAGCATGTACTTCTTGGTGAACTGTCATCTGCATATGGCTAGTTGGGGACCAGTCTGTATAGCTGGACAGCAGCCCATCACCGGTAAGCAAAGAACCAGGAGAAAGAATGACATTTCATGTCAGTGGCTCTAATGTTAGTTTCTATGATAGCACAAGTAACTCAGTTAATGTTACTGACAAACTTTTATTGCTTTGTGCTAATCATTATTTCCTCTTTGTGGCTATAACGATAACTGTATATAAAGACTTGTTTTTTTTTGTTGTTTTTTTTTTGTAAATAGAGGAAATATCTGGCTTGCCCTCGGTAATATTCACACATGCTTATAAGGCGTCCTCAGAAAGATGCAATATTAAACATCTAGTGATTTCGAGTATGACACTGTTTACAAGACCCACTGCAGAGTTCTTGTCACTGGTTGTCATTTTGGAGAGAAAAAAATAAAATTCAAATTCAAATAAAGCAGATATTATATTTTTTTTAAAAAACCCAGTAAAAGCTAATCAGCTAGTTTCTTTCAAATGCTAGTTACTGTAGAAAAGAACTTAAGTGAGGCAGGAGCTAAATTCTGTATCCATGGAAGCTAAGCTGAGATACCTTCATTATTTAGTAAGGAATTTATTCAGATACTAGAGTTCTTAAGGTAAATCATCTTGCATGTGCTCAGATTGAGAAACCAAATTGTGCATGGCTTTTTGGCAACTAGTACACTGTAAGTAAGGCAGGTGAGTATTAAATTACTCACACTATGACTTTGTCTCATACACTTCGTCACACATTAGTGAAGGTTGTTGTTTAATGTACTCTTGGATTTCATAGATTTGGATTGGAGGTTGTATCTTCTTGCAAAAAAAGAATATGGCTAAAGCAAGTATGTGATCTATGTGTGAACAATTAATTTCATATGTTATTTAGATGAAATGAATCCCAGGTGTACTTATTTATTATACGCTAGCTAGCTTTCATGCAACATTTAAATAGTTATTGGAAAATTCTGTTTATATTTCTAAAAATGCTGTTAAGTTTAAGTGAAATAAAATTATAAGATGCTTCATGGAATATTAGGGACTTCTGTTTGTATCTTATATATTGATGTTTAATATATATGGAATACATTAAACATGTTAAGAATGTGTTCCTTTGTGAACGATTTTGATTAAAGATGGTACTGGCACAGCATTTTTTAATGTGAATATTGTTAAGAAATAGCATTGTGGCTAATACAATACCTAGATAGACGTTGTGTATTAATAATACTGTTGCCAATGGATATTACATGCTTCATATTACACGGGACTGGGCACGTCCATACAGGCAAATTAGAGAAATGTGAGGATGCTTGCATGGGAATTACATTGCCTACTAGAAGATTATATTTGTCACAGCACTGCTGACAGAGAACAAAAATACTATGAGGTTAGTAACCTGACATATGGTGGCTGTCAGCTCCCAGACTGTTCATAAGAGGCTCTGCAAAGCAACTCTTAACCTTTTTTTTACTTGCATTATTGTATTTTCAACTTCCAGCATTGGCTGAGTGCTGAAAGTACTATTACTTGGGAATATTGCAGAAAGAAATGCACCAGCAGTTAGAACCAGTGAAAAAAAAGGAATAATTCTAAAGGATAAAATATAGACTCCCAACTATTGCTGTAGTACTCTGATGCTGAAAAGTTGCCAAATGTCCTCACTTTGCCGTTGCATTTTCTTTTGCATGTCCAGGGCTCTACCCAGTGGACTGATTTATTTCTGCTGCCCGGAACAGCAAATTGGTAGCACATAGACTAGAAACAGCAGCAGATGATCAGAGCCTCGCAGATCAGGGCTACATTTGGAGAATGTGGATACTGTTAATACCTAAAATGGTAGAGAAAAATATCAAGATCAGAGGGAAAATGTCTGAAAGTAATAAAAGATAAGGAACTCTACCAGCACCACCCTCTACTTTATAGTTAGGGTCAGATTTGTTAGTACTGACAGCACATAATCTTGTAAGAACCTTTATTAAAGCATAGGGTATAAACCAGTCTATTGACCCTTATGTCAAATAAAGGTTCCTAAATTATAAACTAGCCTGTTGGGACTCTCTTACACCATATAGGTGAGTTGTTCAGCTACCTCCATACTTGCATGTTCGTTAGTACCCCAATATAAGCACCCTTAGATAAACATACACATACATTATTAAATCATATATACTAAGTGTGCAAACATAAACAGTCATAAATAAAGCTTCAGTCAGTAGCATAATACATGAATAGAATAAACAGCAATATTTTATGAGACATATATTGTAATTTCCTTAACTACATTTGTTTCTTACTCCCTTTTTTATAGTCATGGCTATATATATATATATATATATATATATATATATATATATATATATACCCATATATAATGGCTATATAATTATACCCACATCACAAATTAAGCATTTAAATTGCCTGCAAAAACCACCTCTTTGGTTGCAAGTGCCTCAGGGAACAGGATTTTCTAATCTTCTGACTGTTAGAACTTTATTTATCTTAAAAGGGCAATAAATAAATACATCTTGCCTTTGTGTTAAACAGCAAATGCTGCAAATCAAATAGCTAGTTTAAGAAATTTGCAGCACCTTCTAAACCTAGGTTACATATATTGCTCTGTGGTTTCTGTAGGGAGTGTGGTGCAAAACACATTTTTACACAAAACAAGATAAAGTATGTTTAATGTCCCTTTAATTTTACCCATTCAAAATATCTGCTGTATATAATGGTACATTAGAAATAAATATACAGTAAAGTAAAAAATGATAATCATCACTATCATTAGGCAATGATCTATGCAGCATGACACATGTAAATGCAAATAATGACTCATAAACTCATAATGGTGAACCAATCTCCCATTATTCAGTTTCAGAACCTCTTACCTGATCAAGAGATGAAAGGAAAAAAAAAAAATTCCATATCTAAATGAACAAGAGATCAGTAAGTTAGTAGCTGCAGTGCTGGGAAACTAAGTGGATTATTATTATGATATGACATAGACTATGGATGATTTGACATCATATGACAGGCTGTAAATGCTTTATTTTGGTGCTTCAGATTTAGTGATGATGTCAGATTTATTAAACTATTTTGAATCATTATGAAATTGTTTTAATTCACTTTCCCTTTTCCTATCAAATTGACATCTGTTATTTATTTTTTAAATGAATATACCGCTTGTTGATGCATTAAAATACATTTCCAATTCAAAGAGCTAATTAGTATAATGTTAAATCTAAAATGATGCACTGATTAAATAATTATATGATCATCGCTTGTTATGCATTCTGGATATCATTGAGACAATAAGGGGTTAAAGGACCATATACAGTAACATCACTCCTAGATCTAGCTAATCATAGATGAATTGTATTCTCTGAGTCAAAACCCAACTCATTAAAATGTGCTATTTAACTGACAGTTGTCAATGTGTCATAATGATTGGTGTTTTCCCTTACCTTGCCATCATCAATCATTACACTCTCTCAAGATAATGCTACAGAAAATGCTACACATTTCTTGGAGGTTACTAGTAAAAGTTACTTGTTTGAAACCATCATTGACACATTCATTCTGTAACATTTGTAACTTTGTTTGCACAATCTAGAAAGTGAACCATAATTCATACAAAGACCAACCCCCAAAATTCACTTTGATTCTGTAATTTATCTAAAATAAACATATTTTCTAAATTTGCACTCTGCATGAGCAAAGAATTAGTGCAATGATTAAAGACTATTTTAACTCAATGAGCAAAATCAACTATTTAAATCTGTGAATGCTGTACATCCACCAGTTAGGCAATCGCTAAATGCAACCTGCCTGGTTCAGCATCAAGATCTAAAAAGAAGCTAAATATACCTTCTTTGCCTCTAGAGGGAGTTAATATTTTCTGAAGAGAAAGCAGTAATTTAAGTGGCTAAGCATGTGATTACCTGCACTTACAAACTTCCTTCCTTTAGAATTTGATAAATACTGGCTTTGCACTGCAATTATAATAGTTTAGATGGGTAACCGTCACATACAAATTGTTTCTATGATATTAACCCTTTCAGTACTGTTAATTTCAGATGGAAAACTTGCCCAAAGTACAGGAGAATTTTTAGCCTTGCTTTTTGTTGTTGTTTTTTACCTATCAAAACTATATATATATATATATATATATATATATATATATATATATATATATATATATATATATATATTAAGTTGCCAACCAATTGTATTTATCTAGGCCCATATTTGAATACTAAAATATAATGGCATAGCTTCATGTAGTTATAGCAATTTGTATTTGGGTAGTACACCCTAGTATACTGTTTATTCCTGTGTTTATTCCCTTGTGTTCACCCTGTAAATTGTCTCCCTTTGTTTTTTCCTGATTTTTCCTTGTTTATTCCCTATGTTTTTCCCCCTGTTTTTCCTTACTCTTTCCCCACTCTACATTCTGCTCTTCCGTCTAAAATTCGTACTATGTCATTCTCTTTTGTCTAAGTGTCATACTATGTCATTCTCATTTGTTTTATTGCTCATTTTTTATTGCTCTTTATTCTGTGTTTCTACTTTGTGTTTTCCTTTTTCTTTTTTCTTCTCTTTTTTCCTTTTTTTTCTCTTTATTTCTTTTGTTTTCTTTTTCTTCATATTATGTTGATAGCAGTTATATCCCCTTTCAAACTTACGTAATTTGCCCACATAGATATATGACTGCATAGTGTTTTACCGTTAGTCATTATACTTTTGCTTATGGCCATAGAAGTTGCCGTCGTATTTATGAGTACCTCCGCAGTCCGCCCATATTAAGTTGTAGTTGTTGATTATGGATGTATAGTGTTAGCATAAGAGCAACATTGTTTTTATCTAATTAGCCACATTGTTTAGTTTAAATTTGTTTGGCTAATTTAAATTTGTTTGGTTACTAAGGCTATGGGCAACGCCCCTAGTGACTCATGCTATGCGCCTGATGCTTCCAGCTGATTCAAATCACTTGATTATGATTAGTAGGTGGTTTTATGTTCACACATGTGTATATATAGAGGTTGCTGTTATTCACTTTCTTGTTATGTCTGAGGAAGGAGGTAATACTCCGAAACGTCACACCTTGTGGGATTAAAAGATATCCTTTATTTAAATACCGGTGAGTGTCTGCTTCTTTTTGTTTTGTATGCTTTGCCTGCTGCAGCACCCCGGTCAAAGATTTGTGAGTGCCATACTCTGCCTGGAATTATATTTATATATAGCTTGAATTGCAGAAAGAAAAAGCCGGCACTTCTCCCAGGATGAATGATAAAAACGATCTTTATTCCATATACATTAAAATAAGTAAGAAAGAATGCAAAGCTAGAAAGTACGCCTGTATTGCTGTGGATCAGTTCACTCTATAGTGACACTTTGGGAGACGGATCACTGGAACGCTATTGGAGGATTGCAACACGTGATACCCGGAAGTGCATTGGAGCCCGGGTCTGGAGCGCATACTGAAGACTAACGCCGGCTGTTTTGTGCACGATCCTGCTTGTCAGACTGTCCCTTCTACCTGGGGTGGTGAGTAACCGTCCGTTGGTATTGTTATGGTCTCTCTGTGATTTCAGGATGCACTACATATATGGCTCAGTTCATGGAACATTGTAACTTATAGCGTTTTAGTGACAGTGTATGCGCTCCATCTCTTTTATTCACTAACTTGCATCTCCTACATTATAACTGTGGATTGGAGCTGGTTGTGTAACATTTTTTCTTTTTTTTCTCTGCAAAATATATATATATAATTGAGGAAATGCATGCACTCACTGGATTTGTGCAGAAAAAGGTGCTTTAATGGCACTTCAAACAGGTAACGTTTCGGGGATCAATCACCCCTTCATCAGACCAAGTCACTTGGTCTGATGAAAGGGTGATTGATCCCCGAAACATTACCTGTTTGAAGTGTCATTAAAGCACCTTTTTCTGCACAAATCCAGTGAGTGCACGCATTTCTTCAATTTTATGAATATGCTTGCCTGCACCCTGGTAGCAGCCCTTTAGGTGAGAGTGCGCTTTACATTGGAATTTAATATATATATATTTATTTTTTTTAAGTTGACAACAAATGGTATTTATCTAGGCCCATATTTCATATGACCATTTCACCACCAAAAGCGATCATATAAAAAAGAAAGTTAACTTTTTAACAAACTTTGGATTTCTCACTGAAATTATTTACACACTGCCCGTGTAGTTATAACATAAATGGTTGTAAAAATTTCTCTGGATCCTTTTTGTTCAGAAATAGCAGACATTATGGCTTTGCCATTGCTTTTTTGTAATTAGAAAGCTGCAAATTGCAGCTTCGCACCACATTTCTTAAATTCCCGTCAGTGTAGGCATTACCCTCCCAACTGACACTTCACACCTCTCTGATCCCTATCTGATCCCTCCCAAACAGCTCATGCCCCCACACACACTCCTCACCACCATATTAGGTACTGGGTAGTCTGCCAATAAGTAGTTTAGTTTTTTGTTTTTTTTTCATTTTTAAGTATTATTTGTTCTGCACTGTTATTGATCCCTCTTCATCCCTCTAGCTCAGCATATATTCAGATAATTATGTGAAAAATGAAAGGGACATAAAACAGGTTGAGATCTATGCATATCCTAAAAGGGCTAATTAATTAAAAATAGTTTGCATAAAAAAAACTGTTTAACAATTGCTGGCAAGTATTTTAAAATAATTTTTAAAAATAAGCAAAATGAATTACATAGATTAGCTGCCTGCAGCAGCCAACTCCACCCCCCTTATCAGTGTTTAGACACAGGCATTGTATTTCAACTGAATTCACAGCTTCTAGGCATGCTCCAGCAGATAATCCCTATTCACGTTTGCATTCCTTATGGAGCTCTATTAGAACCCCTCTCCCCCTTTTGGTAAACAGGACATTAGGTGCTGCAATAATCTGCATCTGGAAAAAGGGATATAATACCACTCATAAACTCTTTCAAATAGAGGCTGGTATCAATTTTCAAAGCCCCTTCCCAGCTGTAGGTTTAGTGAGCTTTTAAATTTATGAGGACAATTTGAAAAAATACATTAAAAAATGTGTGTATATATATATATATATATATATATATATACATATACACACACACATTTATATTATTTTTTTCTGCAAGCAAAAGAAGAATAAAACAGACATACATGTTAAAATATGGTAAAACAGCCTGTCTTTCAGTTTCTATCTGCTGTGGTATTTGCTAGGTTAATGTCCCTTATTTTCTTTTCTTTATTTGTAGAACAAACATTTCTTAATTTAATCAGATGTTGTATTACCATAAAATCTCACCACTGAGAAGCTAATTGTTAAATAATCTGTAAACAGACTTATTTTAGGTTAGTTACTTATCGTAATACAACGATTTTGCATCCCTCCTTTTCAGGAATGGGCACTGTGAGAATATTTATTCATTTTCCATAATCTGCTATATTTGCCACGTTAAACATCTGTATAATAACTTTAATTGAATAGAGTCTATTAAACAAGATATTCTGCAAGCTCAGACTTGCTCACTGGTTTCCTGGGAACATTTCTGGCTTTACAAATCCTAAAGGAATAATGCCAGAAGACCTGGTAAATACTTTGCACATTGTGTATATAAAGTAGTGTTTTCACATTACAAAATGTGTTTCTGTGCTTTGTAATTTGTATGAATAAACTGGCAGTGGTTATCGCATCTTGCAAAATGTAGCTCTTTGTAGCTGCTCTGGACCTAGCAGCAAATTTTAAAGTGACAGTCTACTTGAAATTTGTAATTGCTTAAAAAGATAGAATATCACTTTACTACACATTCCCCAGTTTTGCATAACCAACACTGTTATATTAATATCGTTTTTACCTCTATGATTACCTGTATCTAAGCCTTTACAGACTGCCCCTTACCTCAATGCTTGTTACAAACTTGCATTTTAGCCAATTAGTTCTGGTTCCTGCATAACTACATAGGAGTGGGCACAATGTTTATCTATATCGCACACATGAACTAGCACTGACTGGCTGTGAAAAGCTAATAAAAAGCACTGAGATAAGAGGGAAAGAAACAGGTGGAGATTAAAAAGGTTTAGAGGTTATAAAGGGGTCGATTTATTAAAAAAAAAGGCTTTTGCCAGCCTTTGAGCCCCTACGGCTGCAGGTTCTCACAAGAGAACCTGCTCACCATATTTAACAAGCAGCGGTCATCTGCTCCTGTGCAAGCGTTACTGGGCTATGTTGGTTTGCCTTTTTTGTCCACTCAGACACAAGTCAACAGGCCTTTCTAAGGAAATTTGATTTGATTTCTGCTGGGGGATATCAGTGAGCTGGACCACTGCAAAGTTCCAGTGTGCTCCATCAGCACCGTTGGGTGCTTACCGTTTGTGAGTATATACATCTACCTGCTTCTACATATATATGCTCTGATGGTACTAGGCCATGGTGGCACCTCTGTTCTTTTCTCTTCACAGATCATTTTACAAAACAAATAACTGAACCATTCGCACAAAAATACACAGGAAAAAATATCAAAATTCTTCACCAAAGGAAAAGGATACATAGGAAGGCTCAGTAGCTACTGATTGGTGGCTGCCTCATGTTATTGGCCCCCCAATACATTCAACTACCTACTAGTAGTGCATTGTTGCTTCTTCAACAAAGGATACCAAAAAAATTAAGCAAATTTGATAATAGAAGTGAATTGAAAGAAGTAAAATTGTGTGCTCTATCTGAATCATGAAATAAATAAAAAAAATGTGGAATTCAATATTTGAATATCCTTTTCCTAGCCTGAAGGATAACATTGTGGGTGAATATAAGACCTGTTTTGGGAATGTCCTGAAGGTCCAGGAACACTATCGTTTGTGGCGTGAGAGTCAGCGTTGTATGATGGGTAGTCTTCAATGTGCAAGCATACCCAAAATTTGTAAAGCTTGGGACAATCCCATATCATATTAATTAGGTCTGCTTTCGGCTTAGAGCATTTTGGGCATTTGCCCTCTGACTCTGGCTCCCAGATTTTATATAGTTTATGGGTGATGTATGCAGTCCCTAACAGTTTAGTATGTGCTTCTCTTATGTCTGCAGAAGGAGAGGCTCGTCTTACTCTTTGTATACTCTGCTGAACCAGTTTGGCTGATATCTCAGTTTCTAGCACGCATATAGAGGTTGTTGCATTAGAGGATACTGTGTGAGCATTTTATCCACTTTTTTTTTTTTTTTTATCCACTTTTTGCTACCTTAATGTGTGGTAGAGCTGCTAGAGACCATGGTTCTATAACTTGTCTTTCTAATGAGGGGATTGTGAAGAACTCTTTACCCAAGAGCCAGTCCATTACATACTTTACCTGGGCAGCCCAGCTATAGAATTTGATGTTTGGCACCGCCATACCCCCCGCATTGACTGAGCTTGTCATTGTTTGTTTCTTGTTTGCTCATATGAAGGAAAGGATTAATTTATTCTAGAACTTTAAGTCCGCTTTGTGCAGAACATAGGGAATCATTTGGAGGAGATACAACAGTTTTGGGAATAGGTTCATTTTAATTAGCCCTATTCTACCCGAGATGTTTAAAGGAAGCTTTGCCCAGTGTATGGTAAAGTCTTGTGCTTCCTTTTTTAGAGGGGTGTATTTGGCCTCATACCATTTGTTAGGGTCTACTGGGACTGTTATTCCTAGGTATTTGAATGTATTGTCCACTTCTTTGAAATCATACAGTATGCTTTCGGCATTGGCTTGCGGAGTCAGCCATATTTGTTCTGTTTTGTCAGTGTTAATTTTATATCCAGATATTGCAGCAGGGACTGCTCCTTTTTATGATAATTCCACAAGACCAGCTAATGCATTGAGAAAAACCATGTCTGTTCTGGCGAAGTTTAGGACATCGGGCTTTAAATGTTATAAACTACATCTGTTAAGCCAAGCTCACGTCCTAAATGCTAAAATCTCAGAAATCTCTCAGATAACTTAATCATTGGCATAATCATTTAATTGGAAACATCTTTTATGTTTTTAAATATTTTTATTAGTTAATTTTAATCACTTTTTCAAGACGAAGATTAACAAGCTTGGTTTCAAGACGCAGATTAACAAATTTTCCTTTGAAAATGTATAATCTATAACAGTCTGAAATGGTGAATTGTATGGGGAAGGAAAGGGAAAAAAATCCTGTTACAATTTTCTAAAAGAACAAAGTTTACCCTGGAGTTGGAAACTACAAAAACAATTCCATTATCGACAACCAATAAATAATCAAGTATAGGCTAGATTATTAGTGGAGCAGTAGTTTCCTCTCCTGCTTATGTGTTAATCCCGCTAGACTTTGTCTTTTTACATGTGTTGAGTTGCGCCCATATTACAAGTTAATAGTAAAAAGATTTTGCTTGGCCCCCAACCAGACACGCTCAAAAAGCCAAACTTTGAATATCATGACTGGGTTAATGTATTCCCATATTCAATAGAGCCAAAAAGTGAAAATAAAAAAAAACACCCTTACTCACGAGCAAGCACGATCACATTTTCTCAAGGGCACTAACCCAATATGAATATTTCACATTCTGATGTTCTTTACATAGAGGAATATGTTCTATTTATTCATAAATACATATTTCTATATGTATGTGATGTTTTTGCTGTATCTATACCCATATACAAACTAAATGCACATAACAAACTAAATGTATAGTACAAATTTAGCTAGAATACTCAACTCATTCATTAATTCACAAAACAAGAATCTTTTTTTTGTTGCTGAATTTTTGTTGTAAGTAAATTCAGAATGGCGGGAGAATCATCACCAAAACAACCATTGTTCTTTGTTTTGTGATCTAATGGTTTTGCCAAAACAGTCATTAGGCATCATCGGAATGTCATGGTGAACAATGTGAACATGGTTGTCTGCCACATCAATGTCTATGTTATACTGGACATGTTCATATCAAGGTCTTTGCAGTCCCTCTATATGCCAGGAGAGAAGACATCTGTGAGTTAACCTGCTTGTGCTAACATGGGTGACACTTGATATGATGATGTAGTTAAGGCATATGGCAGAAAGTGGCTGGATGTGCTGCTTTTTTTGCAGGGAAATACTTCTGACAGATTGAGCACAGGTGACATTTGGAGGAGATTATTGTAAGGCCTTGTATGACAATCAATGAATTCAAGCAACTTCATTTGTTAACATTATTTCAATTATTGCTTTCTATTATTCTCTATTTTGATGTACCTATTTTAATAAACACATTGACCTAGATTACAAGGGGAGAATAAAAATGGTAGCGCTTTAATGTCATTGCTAGAGTGCAATACATAGCACTTCCTGTTTCACTCTCATATTACAAGTTAAAAGCCTAGGGCAAGCTAATTACTGAGGGTCAATAGTGCATTATGTGCCCCAAAATAATTTGTAATACCAGATTTGCGCTATTCCTGCGCTATCCATACATCTCCACTTGTAACCCAGGCCATTATTTATAGCAATTTCTTTAGAAAACCATGTGGTCCACAAAAAGTAATTATTTTTGTTGCCATATGTAACTTTTTAAATCTTTTTAAGTTGGTTTAAGAATACCATGAACAATTTATAAATTTGTTTTCCCATCAGTTTAAATTTTACTGTTATCAACGTTACCTGTTTCCTTGTAAAAATGTAGGCAGATGTTTACAATTGTATGACAGTCCAAAGCTACTATTAAGCAATAAATTCTATTATCCAAAAATAATGTGCTTGTTCCAGACTGTAATGCGATAAGAATATTTCAGAGAAAAAAGTATTTCATTTATACCAAGACAATAATGGGATATCCAATGCTGTAGACACAGACAAAACATGATCTCAAAATCAATGTAAAAAGACTTGCATCTGTAACAGTTCATAGCGCTCAGTATTACAAATAAGTTCTAGCTCAGTAAATTCTAGACAAAACTAGTGCTTTGACTGAGACACCAGTCACACTGATTGTTGAAACGTCTGAAAGCAGATTCTATGAAAAAGATCTCCAAGCCAAAATGCACAGTGTATAATTATTCTATAATCCAGGAGTGATTCTGAATAAAATAAATAAATAACATACACACACACACATATATATATATATATATATATATATATATATATATATATACTTTATATAATTATATACACATCTGCTGTACATTTTTAAGATTCTAAAACTGACTAAGATGTTCTTCATTCCTTCTTTCCTAACAAGGGAATGTGCCAGAGCTGATTTAAAAAAATGCTTGTTTCTATGCTAATGTGTCACTGTCCAACAGGAAACTTGTGAAGATGTGAGTGTGACGAGTACACTTTCTGTAAAAAAATAAATAAATCTTAATTTCAATTTGATGTCACTTTGACATGTTAAATGTATTTATATCCCCTCCCCCCCCCTGTAATTTACAAGCCTAATCTTGCAACATATCTACTTATAATGGGCATCAACAAAAATGATAAGATAGCATATTGCATACAAATGCAAGTTTTTCTGGAAAAATGCAGTCTTTGTCCACCCCAGGGAGAAGGCCACATTGGTTCCTCCGAATAAGTGGTAGGTTGTGTTTTGCCACTGAAAAATATATCAGCGTATTAGTTAATTCTCAAAATCTTTGCACCTAGACAGTATGTTAATGTATTGCCAGACTACAGAAAATTATTGTAATTAGAAAGTGTTTTATGTCCCTTTTATTTGTTCCCACTAGTCTGTTTTACCTGCTGGGGTGTATTTAATTGTTTACAAATAGTTAATTAACCTTTATGTTGGTATTTGAAATATTTGATTTAGCCTGTGGTATTCCCACATATACTGAATAGTTCTTTACTTAGGTTGAGGCTATAGAAAAGTTGTGTATACATAGCCAGCCGATAAATTACACTCTCACTGGGGGTCAGGAGAGATAAGCAATAACATTAAATGTTTAATTGTTCTCATTAAAGGGATATTGTACACTAGATTTTTCTTTGCATAAATGTTTTGTAGACGATCCATTAATATAGTCCATCTGAGTGTTTTTTTAAAAATGTAAAGTTTTGCTTTTTTTAATAACATTGTGCTGATTTACAGACTCCTAACCAAGCCCCAAAGTTTTAGATGTATACTGATGTCTGCGGACTCCTGTTTGTGTTTGTGTTCCTGTTTTATATGCAGGAGATGGGTATGGAGGGGAGTGTCTGCTCGCCATGCTTTTTTAGCCCATTTCAATGGGTGTCCCAGCCTAACCTCATCACTAGTGCTAAACTGGGAGCTTCTAAGAATTTTTTTTACTGGGTTTTTATATCAGTATCTGTGCATATTATTCTTTATAGTAGAGTCATTACATGCAGTTATATGAAAATTGGTGTATACTGTCCCTTTATGTATTGGGCTTTGCTATTTAGACAGAGATAATATAAAGAAGCATGTGTGCGAGTACAGAAAGTGATAAAATAAGGAGACCTTATTTCCCTGTAAGATAATGGGTTGAGGTTTCAAAGAACAAAACCAGCTATTTCATATAAAGATAAAGCTAGAGAATCAATTTCGCATACAATTTATGCTCTGCAGCTGGTAAAAGTCGTCATTGGAAACACATTAAGGTGAAAACAACTTTACAGTACACCGTCCCTTTAATAATGAACGTAACAAATAATGATATGTTCACTCAGGAATGGGTTTTTTAATAAAAATGATACATTTGAGTATTAACATTGACTAAGAGCAATACAACTTATATTTGAATATATCCAAATACTATTCAGATAAATTTAATCAGCATTTATATTATATAATAATATGAATTATTATTATTATTATTATTATTATTATTATTATTATTATTATATTATGTTCCATACCATTAGGCGTTAACTATAAATATTTTATGAACTGTAATTTATTGGTGAATTGCATTGCAATGTATTGAGGTAAATAGCACTTGTTTGACTGTAATAAGAGAGTATACTGTATGATTAGATTTATTGTCACATATTTCATGTGGGACTAGATTGGTAACTCTGTTATTGAGAGAGCAGTTAAGAGAACACCAAGAAATGATGTGTTTTTGACATGTGAATGTGCTAAGAAGTATTTTACAATATTCTGCTTGGTAAAGTTGTTTTACCTAACTGCTGGGTCGTTATATTATTTATCCACTGAGTACATAACAGTTTGAAAATCAGAGCACACATACTGATGATACTTTGTCACTGAAAACTAGTTTATATCCACACGTTGTTAGCTTACAATGAGCACTATATATATATATATATATATATATATATATATATATATATATAACCATAGCACACAATTTAATTTACTTTCACTACAGTTAAAAAAGCAAAAGAGATTGTATTCTGCAATTGAAAAACAAGTGGTTAATAAAGGGACAGCCTACTTGAAAATTATTATTGTTTAAAAAGATAGATAATCCATTTATTACCCATTTCCCAGTTTTGCATAACCAACACTGTTATATTAATATACTTTTTACCTCTATGATTACCTGTAACTAAGCCACTATAGACTTCCCCTTATCTCAGTGCTTTATACAATCTTGAATTTTAGCCAATTAGTGCTGTTTTTTGCATAACCATTATCATTCGCCACAGGAGTGGGCACAATGTTATCTATTTGGCACTCGTGAATCAGCACTGTCTAGCTATCTGTGCAAGATTTATCTATTTGGCACTCGTGAACCAGCACTGTCTAGCTATCTGTGCAAGATTTAAAAAGCACTGAAATGAGATTGTATATTAATATAACAATTTTGGTTATGCAAAGCTAGAGAATGGACATTTAAAAGTGTTATCTATCTTTTTAAACAATAATAAAAAAACAACAACAAATAGACTGTCCCTTTAAGCAATCAGTTACAGGAGGTTGCTTTGACTGCTGTTCTTGTGTAAGTTTTGACACTAATACAGGTCAGGAAACCTAAATAAAAAAAATAAGATAATTATGCATGCATGGTTATTTGAAGTTTAAAAACAGGTAAGGAACCTGCTATAGGTAAGAATGCCAAAATTATATTGTTTCTAAAACCATTAGGGTAAAGTATGTTCATTCTTAAAGGGACAGCCTTCTTGATTTTTTATAGTTTAAAAAGATAATACCTTAACTACCCATTCCTCAACTTTGCACAACCAACATTGCATTATTCATTTACTTATTAACCATACAAACCTTTTAGGGGTCAATTTATCAATGTGCGAGTGCACATGATACGATGTAGAGTATCATGTCCGCTGCACATCAATAAATGCTGACAGCATACGCTGTCAGCATTTATCATTGCACCAGCAGTTCTTGTGAACTGCTGGTGCAATGCCGCCCCATGCAGATTCATTGCCAATCGGCCACTAGCAGGGGGTGTCAATCAACTCGATCTTATTCGATCAGGTTGATTTCTATCTGCTGCCTCAGAGCAGGCGGACAGGTTATCTTTAGACTGCTGCTTCATAACTTCTGTTTCTGGCGAGCCAAACACGGGGCATCAAGCTCCATACGGAGCTTGATAAATTGACCCCTTAATCTCTTCCTGTTTCTAAGCCCCTGCAGGCTACCTCTTATCTCAGTGTATTTTATTAGCTTTTTACTGCCAGTAGTGCTAGTTCATGCGTGTCATAAAGATAACATTGTGTTCACTCCAGTGGAGTTATGCAAGAACCAGCACTATTTGGCTAAAATGCAAGTTTCGCAAAAGCAATGAGATAAGGGAGCAAGTCTGCAGAGGCTTAGATTGAGGGTAATCACAGAGGTAAAAAGTATATTAATATAACAGTGCTGGATATGCAAAACTGGGGAAATAGTAATAAAGGTATGTTTTATCTTTTCAAATAAACATTTTTAAGTAGGCTGCCCCTTTAAATTAAAAGGCAATATTTTATATGACATTCATATAAGGAGTGTGGTATGATTTAAAATGTTTAAATATAATCCAAGATGCTGAATCATTTGACAGTAATGCAGTATATCTGTGTAAAAAGCTAGATAGAAAATATCCCATTAACATCTCTATATAAGAAAATAAGATATTTTAGTATAAAATTTCCTCAGTAGCCACACCTCATTGTAAAGGGAACTTATATATCCGATCAGGATGCTTGTTCTGGGACTTGCAAGACAGGGTGCAACTGGCATGTGCAGGTAAAGTCCCTCCTCAGTTTAAGGAATTTTGCTTGTTAAAGGGATAGTAAACAAAAAAATGTTGTTGTTTAAAAAGATAGAATCCCTTTATTTACCATTCCCCAGTTTTGCATAACCAACACTGTTTTATTGAAGAATACTTTTTACCTATGTAATTACCTTGTATTTAAGCTTCTGCAGACTGCCTCCTTATCTTAGATCTTTTGATAGACTTGCATTTCAGGCAATTAGTACTGACTCTTGAAGGGACATTAAACATAAGTTTATAAATATATAATTAAGCCAAAGCTTACCAGCAAAATTGTTTCTTTTTTAGCCCTCATTAACCCCTTTATTTCAGGCATATTTTTGTTTGTAGCAAGCTCCTCCCTGGACACTTCCATATATGGAAGGTGCTATACAGGCCATAACTATGGCAGAATGCACTCATGCATGGTAGGGGGCACAGTCACATGACACCTGACTAAATCAGTGCACAGTATAATGCTCAAGCTGTCCCTCCTCAACCCCTCTTACTTGCATAGGTAATTATCCTCACGTGTACACTTTGTTACATTATATCTCAAGGTTTGAAGTAAGACACTGATAAGGGGGGTGAAGCAAGTTGGGATTAATAAAGTGTAAGTAATTTTGCAGATTTTTGGAAATGTTATTAAAATACCTATAAGCTTTTTTTCTACTTTTTTTTCCATACACTGTTTTATCTTAGTTGACCCTTTAAGAATATGCACATAACTCAAAATGTTTTATGGCACTTTAAATAATTCCACGTGCGTGAGCACAATATTATTTATATGAAACACATGAATTAACACCCTCTAACTGTGAAAAACTGTCAAATGCATTCAGATAAGAACAAAGAATACCAAGAGAACAAAGCAATTTTTATGATAAAAGTAAATTAGATAGTTGTTTAAAAGTACATGCCTTATCTGAACCATAAAAGTTTAATTTGGACTTTACTATCCCTTTAAATTAAATCCCACACATCACAGTAAAGCAAACTGTGAACTCCGCACTGATAATGCTGAATGGTGATTGTTTTTATGTTTTTTTCACCAAGCAGATTACATTAAAAAGAGCTGAAGGAAAACTCTCGCGGCTAGATTACGAGTCTTGCGTTATGAGTAAAAAAGCAGCATTAAGGCCTATAACGCTGCTTTTTTACTACCGCTGGTATTACGAGTCTTGCAGATTTAGGGGCACTGCACACTTTTTTGGCCGTACCGCAAATCAACTTAAGCAATTTGTGTATAGTCTATTTTCAATGGGACTTCCATAGCGCCGGTATTACAAGCTTGTCCTGGGAGGCCAAAAAGTGTGCGGTACAGCCTATACCATCAAGATTCGTAACGCATTCTAAAGTCAGTAGTTATGAGTTTTACACTACAGAGCTGTAGCATAAAACTCATAACTAAAGTTCTAAAAAGTACACTAACACCCATAAACTACCTATTAACCCCTAAACCGAGGCCCTCCCGCATCTCAAACACTAAAATAAAATTAACCCCTAATCTGCCGCTCCGGACATCGCCGCCACTAGAATAAACATATTAACCCCTAAACCGCCGTACTCCCGCCTCGCAAACACTAGTTAAATATTATTAACCCCTAATCTGCTGTCCCTAACATCGCTGCCACCTACCTACATTTATTAACCCCTAATCTGCCGCTCCCAACGTCGCCACCACTATATTATATTTATTAACCCCTAAACCTAAGTCTAACCCTAACCCTAACACCCCCTAACTTAAATATAATTAAAATAAATATAAATAAAACCTACAATTATTACCTAAATTATTCCTATTTAAAACTAAATACTTACCTATAAAATAAACCCTAAGCTAGCTACAATATAACTAATAGTTATATTGTATCTAGATTAGGGGTTATTTTTATTTTACAGGCAAGTTTGTATTTATTTTAACTAGGTAGAGTAGTTACTAAATAGTTATTAACTATTAACTAACTACCTAGCTAAAATAAAAATAAATTTACCAGTAAAATAAAACCTAACCTAAGTTACTCTAACACCTAACACTACACTACAATTAAATAAATTACCTAAATTAAATACAATTAACCAAATTAAATACAATTAGCTAAATTACAGAAAAAAATCAATTACAAGATCTTTAAGCTAATTACAGCTAATCTAATAGCCCTATCAAAATAAAAAAGCCCCCCAAAATAAAAAAAACCCTAGCCTAAACTAAACTACCAATAGCCCTTAAAATGACCTTTTGCAGGGCATTGCCCCAAAGAAATCAGCTCTTTTATCGGAAAAAAATACAAACAACCCCCCCAACAGTAAAACCCACCACCCACACAACCAACCCCCCAAATAAAACCCTTACTAAACAAACCTAAGCTCCCCATTGCCTTGAAAAGGGCATTTGGATGGGCATTGCCCTTAAAAGGGCATTTAGCTCTATTGCAGCCCAAAGCCCTAACCTAAAAATAAAACCCACCCAATTAACCCTTAAAAAAACCTAACACTAACCCCCTTACGATCCACTTACAGTTTTGAAGATCCAACATCCATCCTCAACGAAGCCGGGAGAAGTCCTCATCGAAGCGGCAAGAAGTCCTCAATGAAGCCGGGAGAAGTCGTCCTCCAGACGGGCAGAAGTCTTCATCCAGATGGCACCTTCTATCTTCATCCATCCGGCGCGGAGCAAGTCCATCTTCAAGACATCCGGCGCGGACCATCCTCTTCCAACGACGGCTACCCGACGAATGAAGCTACCTTTAAGTGACGTCATCCAAGATGGCGTCCCTTAGATTCCGATTGGCTGATAGAATTCTGTCAGCCAATCAGAATTAAGGTTGAAAAAATCCTATTGGCTGATGCAATCAGCCAATAGGATTGAGCTCACATTCTATTGGCTGTTCCAATCAGCCAATAGAATGCGAGCTCAATCCTATTGGCTGATTGGATCAGCCAATAGGATTGAAGTTCAATCCTATTGGCTGATTGCATCAGCCAATAGGATTTTTTCAACCTTAATTCCACTTGGCTGATAGAATTCTATCAGCCAATCGGAATCTAAGGGATGCCATCTTGGATGATGTCACTTAAAGGTACCTTCATTTGTCGGGTAGTCGTCGTTGGAAGAGGATGCTCCGTGCCGGATGTCTTGAAGATGGAGCCGCTCCGCGTCGGAAGGATGAAGATAGAAGATGCCGTCTGGGTGAAGACTTCTGCCCGTCTGGAGGACCACTTCTGCCGGCTTCGTTGAGGACATCTTGCCGCTTGGATGAAGACTTCTCTCGGCTTCGTTGAGGATGGATGTCAGCTCTTCAAAACTGTAAGTGGATCTTCGGGGGTTAGTGTTAAGATTTTTTAAGGGTGTATTTGGTGGGTTTTATTTTTAGATTAGGGGTTTGGGCTGCAATAGAGCTAAATGCCCTTTTAAGGGCAATGCCCATCCAAATGCCCTTTTCACAGCAATGGGGAGCTTAGGTTTTTTTAGTTAGGGTTTTATTTGGAGGGTTGGTTGTGTGGGTGGTGGGTTTTACTGTTGGGGAGCTTGTTTGTATTTTTTTTTTACTGGTAAAAGAGCTTATTTATTTGGGGCAATGCCCCGCAAAAGGCCCTTTTAAGGGCTATTGGTAGTTTATTTTAGGCTAGGGTTTTTTTTATTTTGGGTGGTCTTTTCTATTTTAATAGGGCTATTAGATTAGGTGTAATTCGTTTAAAGATCTTGTAATTTGATTTTTATTTTCTGTAATTTAGTGTTTTTTTTGTTGTTGTAATTTAGCTAATTGTATTGAATTTAGTAAATTGTATTTAATTTAAGGAATTTATTTAATTGTAGGGTTAGGTTAGGTGTTAGTGTAAGACAGGTTAGGTGTTAGTGTAAGACAGGTAAGGTTTTATTTTACAGGTCAATTTGTATTTATTTTAGCTAGGTAGTTATTAAATATTTAATAACTAACTATTCTACATAGTTAAAATAAATACAAACTTGCCTGTAAAATAAAAATAAACCCTAAGATGGATACAGTGTAACTATATTAGTTATATTGTAGCTAGCTTAGGGTTTATTTTATTGGTAAGTATTTAGTTTTAAATAGAAATTATTTAGGTAATGATAGTAATTTTTATTTATATTTATTTTAATTATATTTAAGTTAGAGGGTGTTAGGGTTAGGGTTAGACTTAGATTTAGGGGTTAATACATTTAATATAGTGACGGCGACATTGGGGGCGGCAGATTAGGGGTTAATAAGTGTAGGTAGGTTGCGGCGACATTGGGGGCGGGAGATTAGGGGTTAATAAATATAATGTAGGTGTCAGCGATGTTGCGGGCAGCGGATTAGGGGTTAATAAGTATAATGTAGGTGTCGGAGTTGTCCGGAGCAGCAGATTAGGGGTTAATAAATATAATGTAGGTGTCGGCGATGTTGGGACAGCAGATTAGGGGTTAATAAGTGTAATATTAGGGGTGTTTAGATTCAGGGTTCATGTTAGGGTGTTAGGTGTAAACATAAAATTTGTTTCCACATAGGAATAAATGGGGCTGCGTTACTGAGCTTTACGTTGCTTTTTTGCAGGTGTTAGACTTTTTCTCAGCCGACCCTCCTCATTGATGTCTATGGGGAAATCGTGCACAAGCACGTACAACCAGCTCACCGCTGACTTATGCAGCGCTTGTATTGGTGTGCGGTATGGAGCACAATTTCGCTCTACGCTCACTTCTTGTCTTTTAACGGCGGGTTTAGAAAAACCTGTAATACCAGCGATGTAGGTAAGTGAGCGGTGACAATAACATGCACGTTTGTACCGCACCCCTCATAACGCAAAAAATTCGTAATATTTACGTCTGTAAAGATACAGAGTTAAAATATCCAACTTTTTTTGCATACAGTTGTTCATGTAATTTTTTTACAAAGGTTAAAAGGAATAAAGCCAAAAAAGACTGCCAACAGACAGTTTTATCCATTTTCAACTCATCAGAATGATGCTGGTGGCTTGACTGTTGCAGGAAGGCTACCTGACTTTACATGCCAGAAAATCCATTAAAGGGACACTGAACCCAATTTTTTTCTTTTGTGATTCATATAGGGCATGCAATTTTAAGCAACTTTCTAATTTACTCCTATTATCAATTTTTCTTCATTCTCTTGCTTTCTTTATTTGAAAAAGATGGCATCTAAGCTAAGGAGCCAGCCAATTTGTGGTTCAGAACCATGGACAGCACTTGTTTATTGGTGCTGTCCAATCAGCAAGGACAACCCAGGTTGTTCACCAAAAATGGGCTGGCATCTAAAATTAAATTCTTGCTTTTCAAATAAAGATACCAAGAGAATGAAGAATAAATGATAATAGGAGTAAATTAGAAAGTTGCTTAAAATTGCATGCTCTATCTGAATCATGAAAGAAAAAATTTGGGTACAGTGTCCCTTTAACAGTGATTGGACATATAAAACAAAGCCATATAAAACATAGTTAGTATTCAAAAACAATTACATAATCAAAATCAATGAAAAAATATTTAGGACCAGCTAGAGTTAAATGCAATACTAGTGTTCATTTTATTTTTTACTTTCTCAGCAAAATAAAGTTTCTTATGCCTTTAAAAAAAATGCTCTTATTTAAGATTTTAGAGTATAACCTAAAAATACATTATCATCAATGGTTGTCATTATAAAATGGCCCTTTCTTTTACTTGTTAACTAATAAATATTAATGTAATGTTTTAGCATTAAAGGGATAGTCTAGTCAAAAGTAAACTTTCATCATTCAGATAGAGCATGTAATTTTAAGCAACTTTCTAATTTACTCCTATTATCACATTTTCTTTGTTCTCTTGGTATCTTTATTTGAAAAAGCAAAAATGTAACTTTAGGAGCCAACCCGTTTTTTGTTCAGTACCTGGGTAGCGCTGGCTGATTGGTGTCTAAATGTAGCCACCAATCAGCAAGCGCTACCCAGGTCTGAACCAAAAATGGGCAGGCTATTAAGGTTATATTCTTGCTTTTTCAAATAACGATACCAAGAGAACAAATAAAAAATGATAATAGGAGTAAATTAGAAAGTTGCTTAAAATTGCATGCTCTATCTGAATCAGGAAATTTTAATTTTGACAAGACCATCCCTTTAATCAGATACAATATTGAAAACATTATCTCTGGAGATTATTTGTGAAATATACACATATTTCATCCATTGAAGGAAAACTTCATTTCAAGAAATAAATCAAAATTCCTCATGCTGGAAATGAAAAGAACAAATATGTACATATTTATACAGTAAGCTTAGAGTACATATGTAGCAGCTGAAAATACAGTTTGAAGGCAGCAGACAATGTATTGTAGTGTGAGTTTTTAGGTACCAATCTAAAAGTTCAATAATACACTGGATGGTAAGGGAGTCTGGTATAAAGAATGCCTCTCCACTTCATAAGAATAATCAGAGTTCCAGGTCTGAAGGAAGAGATGAGCATGAATATCACTGCCATTCTGCAGATAAAGGAATGCAATTGATTTTGAACATGTCAAATGTCCCCTTCACAATGCTCATTCAGTCACATTGTATGGTTTTTTTTTTAAATAAAGCGTGTTGCAAAAAAAACACACCATCCAATATTATCCCATGATCTATTCAATGAATAAACAAGTTCAATCATGTACTATTTTAATTCAACTAATAAACATAGGATGTTGGAAAGAGATGATTTACATTTAAAGGCACACTATTTCTTTCCTATAAATCCCTTATTTTGTCAGCATTGTCAATGTTTAAAGACGTAGTAAATAATTTTTACAATTAGAAAACTAGAAAAAAAGCTATATTTAGAAAATATATTTAATTTGTAGCACATATTTTTTACATTTTACCTCAAATCATAGTTTTAGCTTTAGTTAAAAAAAAACATTAAAGTACTTTTGTATATGCATGGTATATATCAAGCAATACACCTACATTGCAAAAGATTTATTCTGAGACAAAGGTGTTATACTTATCATTAAAAACTTTTGCATTTTTTTTTTTATGTATTTGTTTCCATTTCAGGTCAGGTGTAAATGATTTAAAGGGACAGTCTACACCAGAATTTTTATTGTTTTAAAAGATAGATAATCCCTTTATTACCCATTTCCCAGTTTTGCATAACCAACACAGTTATAATAATATACTTTTAACCTCTGTGATTATCTTGTATCTAAGCCTCTGCAAACTGCCCCTTTTTTCAGTTCTTTTGACAGACTTGCACTCTAGCCAATCAGTGCCTGCTCCCAGATTACTTCACGTGCACGAGCACAGTGTTATCTATATGAAATATGTGAACTAACACCCTCTAGTGGTGAAAAACTGTTAAAATGCAATCTGAAAGAGGTGGGCTTCAAGGTCTAAGGTCTAAGGTGATAAAAGTAAATTGGAAAATTGTTTAAAATTACATGCTCTATCTGAATCATGAAAGTTTATTTTGGCCTAGACTGTCCCTTTAAGCAGTATGTAGCATGTCGCTGAGTAACATTATATTCTCTGGGGTTGTGGAAAACAAAGAGCATTTTAAGATGTAAACTAATTAGAATGAGGAAAAATAACAACAAATGCACACAACAATCCCTAAAGCGAAAGGGACTTTCCTCAAATTACCACATATTTATATAGATTCTTTTCAGTAATTTCTGGAGAGATTCTTAGAAACTGAGACAAATCTATACAATAAGATAGGAAATAGAAACCCTTCTTTAGTGTAAATAAATGTTGTCTACTTTTATGTATCTAGATTAGACTCCCTACTGCAGTTCTAAACTAGCTGCTACCCTTATCTATTTGTATACACACAATGTGATTTATGGAATAACAGCATGTGAAACAATAAAGCAATCAATTGATTTAAAAGCAGACCATGATAACAAAATCTGCTTATCTCTGTACTTTTATTGCATTATGTTATCTCTGAATTCTGATTGCATTATATGTTTCCTGTATTGTAATATTGCGAAGGACCACAGATGTCATGGTTTCAAAAACATAATCACTAAGAAAACATTTTAGTTATGGGCACCACAAATATGTACATTTTTAAATATTGACAACCCTATGAACAAAACAAAAATAACAACAACAAAAAAAAGTAAATAAATAAGTAAAATTAGATACATTATTATTTGGAGTTCATTTTCTATATTTAGCTTCATATAACAGCACATACAAAATCAATATTGCCATTTTTTTAGGTTCAGGCAGTTGTAGCAGAGAATTAATGGTTGACCTCTGGATTGGTATATGACCTGAACATTAGTAACAGTTAAAGCACCAATCATACATATCCTAGAGGTCATTGACCATGTTGTTATGAATGGGATCATAGCTTCGTGGTTCCAGAATAGAAAATTAATATTACATTAAAAATGTCATTTTGAGTGTTTTATTATGTATAATACAAAATAATGGTTAAATAATTAACCATCGTCTGGGGTTGCTGTGTTCCTTGTTCAGAGAGGAATTGCCTAGTATTTCGGCGCTGTAATTGGCGGGATCAGACTGATATACTACAGGAAAGTTCTACTCTGTGAAAAGCATTATGGGCTAAAAGACGCTGCACCCAGGTCATTAATCACCATAGAACAGGCTAACAATGGTATTGAGCTGGTTGTTCGTTCCCGTGAGTGCGCTTCTCTCTGTATGTAAATAATTTATGTAACTAGCTTTTTCTTTAATTCAACTTTGAACATTGTGTAAAATTGGGTTTGCATTATACAAACAGGCTAGAGTGCACTCAACAGAATTATGTACCTGCAACTTTGTCCACTGATTGCTTGATTCTATGTAGTAGCTCATGTGTGTCTGCTACTATGTTTCCAAAGCAGATGATATAAGCTCAACCAAATTAAGTTATAAATACTAAAAATGCATAACCAATTTAATTTTATATTTTTCAGCTCAGTGCTTATTTTCTGATATATACTATGCATATATAATTAATTATTTAATGCCCCTTTAAAAGAGTTTGAGAGCAAATCAACATACCATCCTTTGGTGCACTTACTATCAGCACTGATATATGATTGTGGAAAACTGTTATGATTACTTCTACCCATTCCCTACCTACAAACGCTACCTTTACATTTTAGACCTATATTTATAATGCTGCAGAATCTGTTGGTGCTCTACAAATAAATAATAATAATTATTACTCATAAGCTTATGGCCAGAGAGACATTAAAGGGACACTAAAGTCAAAATTAAACTTTCATGATTCATATAGAGCATGCAATTTTCAGAGATTTTCAATTTAGTTACATTAGCAAATTCTGCACACTATTTTTATATGCACACCTTATAAGGCACCAACTTCTACTTAGCAGGTGCAAGAGTTCTCTGTATATAAGTACTATATAAGTCAGTGATTCATATATATTACTTTTCTGTTAGTAAAAATAAGACTATTGTGAATTTTGAGCAAACTTTATCTGCACACAGCTGGCGAGACAAATCAGTGAGACCAGCTTGTTTAAAATGCTTAGAAAATTTCACAGGACCTGTGAGAGAGCTTCAGACATGCCCTGGGAACTCCCCTGTTAAGCCCTGGGAACTCCCCTGTCCCTCCTACTTTCTGAAACTGTCAGTTTACAATAGAGAAAATACAAAGTGCAATGTAATTTTATACAAAAGTATTATCCTAAGTTATTAAAGGTAATATCAGACAGTGCTTGTTCGTGTGTGCCATATAGATAACATTGGGCTCAATCCCATGGAGTTATTTATTAGTCACCAATAATTGACTAAAATGCAAGTCTATCAAAAGAACTGAAATAAGGGGGCAGTCTGCAGAGGCTTAAATACAAGGTTATCACTCGGGGAATGATTAATAAAGCGATTATCTATCTTTTTAAAAAAATAACAATTCTGGAGTAGACTGTCCATTAAAAAGTTGTAGGTTACAAATTTTACCCAAACCATAATACACTCAATACTACAAATTTATTAGAGAACCATGGATATCCGAACGAATGCACCAAGAAATTTAAAGAAAACTAATAAATTCTGATGCATTAATTAATTTCCTTTAAATGACCTTAGGAGTTAAAAATACTAATGGGGAAGCTCCTTTAGTGCAGGTCCTGGGATTGGCTCTGCTAAGCCTCCTATTGGTGCATCCTTGGGCCGGGATTAGCACGTCTCTCCGTGCTAGAGGTGTCACACCGCCATGTCGCATTGCTCTGGCTGTTGCCAGGGATACGGCGGTTCCTCTGAGCGTGTCACAATGACGTCATCGTCGCACGTCTCCTTCCTGATGCCGGTACTGGAGCTGTGGCGCAAATCCTGCGCCTATGTAAGTCTCTCATTTTCCTGTTACCCCTGCCCAAGTATAAGTGTTACTTAGCGTTCTCCTGGGTGTTATTATTACTGTCTGCTGGATTGATCACTGCTACTGAACTCTGTTTGTCTGACCACTCTGCCTGTTTACCTCTAAACTGCTGGATTGATTTACTGCTGCTGATCTCTGCTTGTCTGACCACTCTGCCTGTTTACCCCTAAACTGCTGGATTAATTTACTATTGTTGAGCCCTGCCTGTCTGACTACTCTGCTTGTTTAACCCCTATTGCTCTGGATTGCCTCTCTGTTGCCCAACCCTGCCTGCCTGACCATTCTATTGGTTTACCTCTGGACTGCTTTACCATTGCCAAAACCTGCCTGCCTGACCATCCTAGTGGTTTAACCCTGAACTGCCTTCCCTGCCTGTTGCTGCCAAAGACTATCCTCCCTGTGGTGAGTGCCGCTTACCTCATCTTGCGAACGTTCTCTGCTCTGGAATATTCCCTATCATTCCGGCACGACGCCGGGATAAAAAGACAACTGGCCGAGTTCAGTCTGATAGTGGAATATCCCACAAGCATTACAAGAGGTAAGTATATAATGCTACAGGTGAACTTTATCAACTATAGCAAAAGAAACTTTACATTTGTTTAGCAAAAATAAATTCAAAACAAATACAGAATAGCATGGATGCTGAATAGTCGGAAAACTAATTTTGCCAAATATTCAGTCCAAAAGATTCCGCTGAACCAAATTTTTCATCCATGCACACCTCTACTTTTATTGCCTGTGCAAAATCCAAAATACCACTTTCTACTTTAATTCTTTTGAAAAAACAGCTATTAACTATTATTGCTTGCTATTGCGCAGCCAAAAACATGGAAGGTGTATTAGCAAAGAGCTCAATCCAAACATTTCGTTACTTGCAATGTAAATATCAACCATGCACTTATAATACTAATGCCAAAATGCACACTGAGAAATGTATGTTTTCTAAAATTTAAATGGTACCTGGTTTGTGTTTCTCTTGCATGCAGATGCTCTATTCTCCTCACTGACAGCCAAAGGCAACATTGTGCTTGGTATGTGATATTATGAGCAAGAAGCATTTCAAGGGCACTGAAACACCGCTAGTGTTATTTAAGAAATGTTATGTAAGGCACTAGTTTTAATAGGGTATGAAAAAGAAAACAAGGGTAACTCCTCTTGCTAAAAATCCCAACATTTTTTTATTAGAACAGGATCAGACACAGAACACCACAACGTTTCGGGGTCAGTATCCCTTAGTCATGTGATAACAAACACACACACCACACCTGTTTAAATAGGCTGGACCAGGTAATTGCTTCAACATATTAACTCTTTCAATCCTTTATAATGACAATGGCCCATTAGTATTGCTGCTATATTGACCCCTACTGGTCAAGGGTGGCGTGACATGTAAAATAAAATAAAACAAACTTGAAATATAAGGATGCCTCAAGAAAATATTTACATATTTACAATATCCAATTAGGATGATATACAGATATAAAAGAAATTGCATCATGTTATAAAGTGCATGTTTGCATTATATTTCATTCTGCAAAGCTGGAAAACATTTAAAGTTTAAAGCTCTACTTTAAATGAGAAAATGTCTATACGGGAAGAGGAACATAGAGTGATAACTCATTGCACCTCAAAATGAAGGATATACACACCTATGTATAGAAATACACATACATATAAATGCAAATATGTATATACTATACATCCATATAGGAAGAAGCAAGGAGGACATCAATAGAAAATAGACCAATCAATTTCACGGTTCATTCCCTTCGGTTCCAAGGTATCCAATTTGAAAATCCAATAGGATTCCCGTTGTTTTAGTAACAGAGTCCTGTTACCGCCCCGCCTTGGGGTCTTAACATGATCGATAACTTGGAAGCAAAGTTGGCTCACATGATGCCCTGCTTGCAAAAAATGATATGCTACTGGGGCAGTCAATACCTTGCACCTGATATTGCTTTTATGCTCCGTGATGCGGTCACCTACCCGTCTAGTGGACTCGCCCACATAGGCACACCCACACGGACACTTTATCAGGTAGATTACAAAGTTAGTATTGCAGGTGTAATAATCCTTAAATTTTAATTTATACCCAGTTTGAGGATGTACAAAGTGTGGACTTTTGATGATAGAGCCACAGTTAACACAGCCCAAACAGGGAAAACAGCCCAAATTCTTTTTAGTAATGTATCCTTGTTGGGGTGATCTGCCAGAGCCCACATCAGCCTTAACAAGTGAATCCTTCAAACTCTTATTGCGTTTGTATGCTGGCATTGGGCAATGGCAGAACTCCTCAACATTGGGTATACAATTTTGTAGAATAGACCAATGTTTACGGATTATGTGAGTAATTTGCTGACTTTGTCTGCAATAGCTAGAGACAAAAACCAATCTCTTTTCTTTATCATGAGAGGATTTGGCTTTGAATAGCGTGTCTCTATCAATGGCAGCCACTGTCTGTATGGTATCTTGGCCCAACTTCATTGGATAGCCTCTTTGAATAAATTTGTCCCCCATTTCAGACAATCTAATCATAGATTTGTCAGGATCATCCACTATCCTTTTGACCCGAAGCATTTGGCTACGTGGGAGTGATTTTACAAGGGGTAGTGGATGAGCACTGTCATAGTGAAGAAGGCTATTTCTGTCAGTTGTTTTTCTGAACAGGTCAGTTTTAAAACCAATACCTTGTTTAGTCACAGTGACATCCAAGAAGTCAATGCTGAGTTCACTCCACACAAGCTTAAACTGTATATTGTTAGTAGAGTGATTTAAGTCAATCACAAATGATTCCAGGGCCCCAACGTCTCCCAGCCAAACCCCAAAAATATCATCGATGTAGCGCCACCAAGTGGCGCCACACCAACGATATTCCGGGTGTTCAAAAACAAATTTCTCCTCAAAGAGATTCATAAAAATATTGGCATAGTTGGGGGCGACGTTGGAGCCCATGGCTGTTCCCTGTTGTTGCATGTAAAACTGATCCTCAAATAAGAAGTAGTTGTTGTACAAAATAATTTCCAGCAATTGCAGAATGAAAGAAATCTCAGGGATAGAATATGAACCACTTGAGTGTAAAGCACTACTTACAGTTCCGACACCACCAGCATGTGATATAGATGTATAGAGGCTGGTGACGTCGAGGCTGAAGATTATCGCCTTATCTGTGGGTAATATCACATTATGAATTTTAGTCAGAAAGTCATTGGTATCCTTTAAAAAAGTGCATGACTGCTCCACCATTGGTCTCAAAATTTTATCAAGATAGATGGCTATATTCGAAAAAATTGAATTGGTACCTGCCACAATGGGGCGACCAGGTGGAGCAGTCATGGACTTATGAGTCTTGGGGAGGATATACATCACAGGAGTAACAGGATCCTTTACCTGTAAAAATTGATTAGTTTTCTTATCAATGATATTCAACTTGAGAGCAGTGTCAATCACAACCTGTATCTCTTGTTTTAATTTAAAAACAGGGTTGTATGGGATAGCACTGTATACAGATTGATCACTCAGCTGGCAGTAAATCTCCTGCTTATAGTCAGACTTATTAAGAACAACAGTAGCCCCGCCCTTGTCGGCCGACTTCAAAATTATGTTGTTGTTCTTCCTAAGGCTGTTTTAGAAAAATTACCCATTTGTGCATGTCCCTTTAATTTCTGTTTATGCATATGTTGCTGCAATTTATTAAAATCTGATAAAACCAATTGCTCAAACGTTTCTATGCCATGGTGAGTGTGTTGTGGATAAAACACACTTTTATTTCTCAAGCCCAAATCACCTATTTTTAGTGAGTGATTAAATACAAGATTAGCAATCTTTTGAGCTGTTACAGGAGTTGCAATATTGTTAACACTATTAGATATAAAAGTGGCATTTGATTTCCCTTCCCCCAGTCCAGAATATACCCCCTGGGGTTTAGTGTGCCAATATTTTAACCTAATGTTTCTGAAAAAACGGAAAATGTCCTTATAGGTTTCAAAAACGTTACAGTCACTGGAAGGACAAAAAGACAGACCCCATTGTAATACAGCTGCTTCATTAGTGTCCAGGTTATAATCTGAACAGTTAATCACTATATCTTGCGGGACCTCGTAGCTCTTACCGCTTGAGACTTTATCCCCTGCTTAATTTTCTTGGTTTGAGCACCGCCTGTGCTTACGGCCCCCATGCTTCCTGGAATGTCTTCGCTCTCGCTCATGGTGAAATCCGACGAGTCTGAGCCGCTGTTACTCATTCCTCCTGGTTGATTCTGTTGCCGTCTGCGTGAACCGGAAGTGATGCGTCGCGTCTTGCCCTGAGGGTCAAAGATCCACCGGTATACTCTATTGGATGAGTAGTCCTGCTCATCACGCTGGAATTTCAGCCGCTTCCGTTCTTCAATACTTTTCCTCATCTCAGCAAGTAAATTGCGACTGTCAGACATCAACTTATCAAAGTTATCAGCCGGAGTTGTCTGCGTCAGTTCATCCTCCAGTTGCGAGATGTTTCCCTTGATTACCTCAATCTCCAATTGTAAGTACTCCACTGTGAGAACAATGATATCAAAAGAGCACTTATTAAGAATGAGTTCAAATTTGCGGCAATATTCAGAGTTGTCCTTAAGCAAAGTAGGACGTGTGTTCATGCGCAGCCCCCGTGGGATGCGCTTCACTCTGAAGTATTGAGCGAGAGTTACTGCATGGAGATCATAAGCTAACAGGCATTTAGAGAGTTTCTCATGTTGAGTGCCTGCTGCATCAGCAGGTGCTGTATGTAGAAAATTTTGTGACCCACGTACTAGGGTAGTTATTCTTGAGGCCTCCAAATCAGAGTAAACAAAAGTCTGAGAGCCTGTAATATCATCTTTAGTAGACATTGTAGGGTATTGCAGTGCACGGACTAGGCAGAGAAGACAATATGTAGAAATGAGAATAATCCAGCACCAGCTTATAACCCCAAGGTAGAGGGTACTCCTTTGGAGTGACTGCCACACTCCCAGCAATAGAGTATGAAAAAGAAAACAAGGGTAACTCCTCTTGCTAAAAATCCCAAAATCACAAAATAAGGCAATACTCTTCAGCCTCGACGTCACCAGCCTCTATACATCTATATCACATGCTGGTGGTGTCGGAGCTGTAAGTAGTGCTTTACACTCAAGTGGTTCATATTCTATCCCTGAGATTTCTTTCATTCTGCAATTGCTGGAAATTATTTTGTACTACTTCTTATTTGAGGATCAGTTTTACATGCAACAACAGGGAACAGCCATGGGCTCCAACATCGCCCCCAACTATGCCAATATTTTTATGAATCTCTTTGAGGAGAAATTTGTTTTTGAACACCCGGAATATCGTTGGTGTGGCGCCACTTGGTGGCGCTACATCGATGATATTTTTGGGGTTTGGCTGGGAGACGTTGGGGCCCTGGAATCATTTGTGATTGACTTAAATCACTCTACTAACAATATACAGTTTAAGCTTGTGTGGAGTGAACTCAGCATTGACTTCTTGGATGTCACTGTGACTAAACAAGGTATTGGTTTTAAAACTGACCTGTTCAGAAAAACAACTGACAGAAATAGCCTTCTTCACTATGACAGTGCTCATCCACTACCCCTTGTAAAATCACTCCCACGTAGCCAAATGCTTCGGGTCAAAAGGATAGTGGATGATCCTGACAAATCTATGATTAGATTGTCTGAAATGGGGGACAAATTTATTCAAAGAGGCTATCCAATGAAGTTGGTCCAAGATACCATACAGACAGTGGCTGCCATTGATAGAGACACGCTATTCAAAGCCAAATCCTCTCATGATAAAGAAAAGAGATTGGTTTTTGTCTCTAGCTATTGCAGACAAAGTCAGCAAATTACTCGCATAATCCGTAAACATTGGTCTATTCTACAAAATTGTATACCCAATGTTGAGGAGTTCTGCCATTGCCCAATGCCAGCATACAAACGCAATAAGAGTTTGAAGGATTCACTTGTTAAGGCTGATGTGGGCTCTGGCAGATCACCCCAACAAGGATACATTACTAAAAAGAATTTGGGCTGTTTTCCCTGTTTGGGCTGTGTTAACTGTGGCTCTATCATCAAAAGTCCACACTTTGTACATCCTCAAACTGGGTATAAATTAAAATTTAAGGATTATTACACCTGCAATACTAACTTTGTAATCTACCTGATAAAGTGTCCGTGTGGGCGTGCCTATGTGGGCGAGTCCACTAGACGGGTAGGTGACCGCATCACGGAGCATAAAAGCAATATCAGGTGCAAGGTATTGACTGCCCCAGTAGCATATCATTTTTTGCAAGCAGGGCATCATGTGAGCCAACTTTGCTTCCAAGTTATCGATCATGTTAAGACCCCAAGGCGGGGCGGTAACAGGACTCTGTTACTAAAACAACGGGAATCCTATTGGATTTTCAAATTGGATACCTTGGAACCGAAGGGAATGAACCGTGAAATTGATTGGTCTATTTTCTATTGATGTCCTGCTTGCTTCTTCCTATATGGATGTATAGTATATACATATTTGCATTTATATGTATGTGTATTTCTATACAGAGGTGTGTATATCCTTCATTTTGAGGTGCAATGAGTTATCACTCTATGTTCCTCTTCCCGTATAGACATTTTCTCATTTAAAGTAGAGCTTTAAACTTTAAATGTTTTCCAGCTTTGCAGAATGAAATATAATGCAAACATGCACTTTATAACATGATGCAATTTCTTTTATATCTGTATATCATCCTAATTGGATATTGTAAATATGTAAATATTTTCTTGAGGCATCCTTATATTTCAAGTTTGTTTTATTTTATTTTACATGTCACGCCACCCTTGACCAGTAGGGGTCAATATAGCAGCAATACTAATGGGCCATTGTCATTATAAAGGATTGAAAGAGTTAATATGTTGAAGCAATTACCTGGTCCAGCCTATTTAAACAGGTGTGGTGTGTGTGTTTGTTATCACATGACTAAGGGGTACTGACCCCGAAACGTTGTGGTGTTCTGTGTCTGATCCTGTTCTAATAAAAAAATGTTGGGATTTTTAGCAAGAGGAGTTACCCTTGTTTTCTTTTTCATACTCTATTGCTGGGAGTGTGGCAGTCACTCCAAAGGAGTACCCTCTACCTTGGGGTTATAAGCTGGTGCTGGATTATTCTCATTTCTACTAGTTTTAATAGGAACATAAATTCTTTAAACCCACCCTTTTTACTATTCACTGCACATTTTATCTTTTATACCACAGCACACTTATTATTGCACTCATGCCATATACCACCCTAAGGGAATTCATCGTCATCAATATTTGTTGAAATAAGTAGGTGAGGTTTTTGCAAGGGTTAAACACAGAGTATGCCTGAGTCAGTAATGGAAAAATGACATGCTGTTATGAATTAGGTATGTCACATTTCTATGTCTCTTTAAAATTTAGAGAAATACCAGATGTGGCAGAATATTACATTTTTAGGTGGTCCACATTAAAGGGACATTAAACTGCTGGGTATAAGTAAAGTAGAATGGTTATAACTCACCATGCTATTGTTTTTTCATCCTGTGCTTAAACCTCTCATTAAAGCTATTTTCTTATTTTAACCCTTCAAATATGTTCTGCATCTTCAAACTGGGCACCACCATCTTGGATTTGAAGTATTCTTGTACCCTGTGAAAGAAGGGTTGCATATTTATAGATCAGTCATATTGTTTTCTTCTTGACAAGCCGTATCCTTCACTTCAGTTTAGCAGGCACAGTACTAAGTGGGAGCTGTACATTTTTGCAATGGCTGTGTTTCTTTATATGATTCCTGTTGGCTTTTTATATTTGTTATGTAATATTAAATTGTATTAATTGTATATAAAAAAAACCCTGCAAAAATGTAACTCCTCTGCTCTCTATTGTGGAAACAAATTCAAATTGCAATCAACAGCTGCCAAAAAGCTAGCAAGGTCACTGATCTGTGAAAGTGAACTGTTTTTGTCACAGTAAACAATACATGCGCAACAAGGTGGCGGTGCCCAGTATAAAGATGCAGAGATTTACCAACATGGCTTCTTTAATAGGTTAAAATAAGATTAACAGCTGTACAGAGAACTGCAGGAGGAAAAAACAATATCATCATGAGTATTAACTATTCTACTGTAGTTAAATATCCCTTTAAAGTCTAGATTACAAGTGGAGATCAAGAATATCAGCATTATTGTGCACTCACAGCTCTCAAGTTAAATCAAAAGAGCTTTTTATGAGATCCTGTTACAAGTTGAAAATAATATATTACCACTCAAGCAAAAGTGTAGGGTTGCTAATATCTGGATTCAGGGTATTGAGGACATGCTAAATACCTCACACAACCAAATTCTACGGGGGGCATGATGAAACTCATGTCGGCTATTTTCAACAGGTACGCTAAGCTGAAGGTCACATAGCAGAGTTCTTCAATAACTTTAAAACGATGATTTTTTTTGTTGAACTCTATGTTGAAAACACTGCAAACCTAGAGACATATGTGCACACACACATACATTCATACATACAAACATTTATTTAAATAATAAACCTTTATTTTACATTTAATGCATATGGATATAAGTAAAATTCTGTATTTTAATAAAGTATCAGTGTGTTTTGCTATACATACTGTATATTCAAGCAGTTTACTTCAGGTTTCCAAAATCGTTACATTTAGCAACGTTATTTTGTGTTGTATTGATCACAATACTTAATCGAGATGTGCACTTGTTTTGTTATGAATGCATATTTGTAATAAAAATCAGAAATGTGTTCCTTTTAATGAAAGAAATATCCGAATGGATGCACCAATTAAATTTTTATAAAATTAAAAATAACTGACAGAATTTGTCAGTATTAATTTGTTTTCATTAAATCACTTTTAAGGGGTTAATACTTTATTTTTATGGAGAGCTGCACTAACCCGGTCTCCTACTTTACAGAGCTTTGGTCGCACTAACAGGAGGCTTAGGGGCCAATTTATCAATGTCTGTAGAGTATCATGTCCGCCAGACATCGCTGAATGCAGACAGCATACTCTGTCGTCATTTAACATTGCACAAGCAGTTCTAGTGAACTGCTTGAGCAATGCCCCCCTGCAGATTGTCCGCTAGCAGGGGTCTGCAGCCTCAGAGGTGGCGGACGAGTTAAGGAGCTGCGGACTTAAGACCGCTGCTTCTTAACTCCTATTTCCTGCGAGCCTAAAGGCTAACATGGAAACAGGGGTATTTGGCACCATTCAAGCCATGATAAATTGGCCTCTTAGTGTGGTGTCTCCCAGGGCCAGCACTAAAGCAGAAGGCTGCGCTAAGCCTTCTATTAGTGTACATGGGTTCTGTGAAGAAGGGGAGCGGGTAAGCTTGGCTCTCCAGTGCGTAAAAGTTGAGTATTAAGCTACATGTGAACTTTTTTTTACTTGTAGCTTTTAAACATTTACATTTGTTTAACGAAAATGAATATAAATGTTTAACGAGCACTCAGTATTCATTAAGTTGTGAACAAAATGAATAGCGAATAGTGCAGCCAAACAAATTTCCATGAATATTCATTACGAGAGATATTGACTAACTGGATTTTTTGTGGCTGCACATCTCTAATACTTAACTCTCCACTTGTAATATGAGTGATAACAACAAACCCTGCGCCATCCATTCAAAGTGTAGGACATGCAAAAAAATGTCGGCCTCATAAAGATTCTCTTGTAAACATATTTTAGCATTCACTTTGTAAAATTAAATCGTGCTCTTGCTTTAACGCACGGTTGTGCTAAGGATAATGCACCCTGCTCTATCAGTTGTGCTCCACTTGTAATCTAGACCTCAGTGGGCAGTAAACACAGAGATTTTGATATAAATGGTTTAATTATGTGTAGTCAAACACCTTTAGAGTATATGTTATTGTTTATTTATTTTAAGAGTTTTCACACTGCTAGAAGTGCACATGACAAGCTTAACATGCCAAGCCCTGCCACATATGTGTCCCTAGTTAGTATCAGCTGAGATCATCTGAGAGGAAAATGCTAATGAATAGTGATCTTACTAACATAATGACTGTGGATATCTGTGTCAACTCCGGTAACAGGATCGGAATAGCTCCTCTGAAAAAGTTGTTGGTGGAGTTTGGCTGTTAAAAACAATTGCAGCAAGCAAGGTGATAACGTTTCCAAAACACTTTAAAACTCACCCACTACAGAAAATCATTTCATTATAAGGTGTTTACTGTACCTTGAACTACAGGGACTATGATTATGAAATTATTGGCCAAGACATAAAAAATAGTAGAGATGTGCAGGGAAGAAAATTGAATTTCCTCGAATCATTGTTTCCTGAACTATTCTATTTGAATTTTCATTAAACATTTACATTTATTTTCATTAATAAAAGGTACATTTTCAAAAGCTACAGGTGAAAATTTCACCTGTAGCTACATACCTACCCTAACACGCTCTGGAGAGAGCGTTAACCCAATCCTCTACTTGCCAGAGCCCTGGCTGCAGTAACAGGAAGCTTAGCCGTTCGGCTCCCAGGACTTGCACTAAAGTTACTGCAGGTCCTAGGTGCCGAGTGCACTAAGCTTCCTGTTAACGCTTATGGGACTCTGGTAAGAAGCGGATCGGTTTAACGCACTCTCCAGACCACTTTAAGGTAAGTAATAAACCTTTTAAATTAATTTTAAAGGAAACTAATAAATACTGACGAATTTGTCAGTATTTTTTAGTTTTCTGTAAATTTTGATTCGGATATTCGTTTTCGTTTTCAAAAATGAAAAAACAATTTTCGGTACAAATGTCATTCGTCCAAAAATGAATGTAGATCTATAACAAATAGTGGTAGTGTGGGAGCCCTTGGTTTATCATCACCCATCTCCTACACCAAACTGAGAGTAAAGACTTACATGTTGTATTCATGGACACCCTAAGGGACACGTTTAAAAGAAATGTTCCTAAGTATGATATCTTTGTACATACAGGATTATGATCTACTTTTCAACATATCTAAAATGACACACTACACTACATACACACAGAATCTGTAAAGAAATGCCGTCTTGGAAGAGAAGGAAACTTAATGAAATGTTACAACTATAAGCACACACAGTATTATGCTTTCTTGATTGACAGTTCTGTTAATTGATGTACTTTCCCATCTTGGTGCTATTCTTTAGGGATCACAAGTGACAGAAATGCACTTTAAAATCCTGAAAATGGCTGATTTTCATTTGATTGAACTTAATGGTGCAGTGGCTGAGAAATGGCAGCTTGTCTGGCAGCCCAGTTAAAGACGTAAAAGCACAATATGTGTTCGTCTTGTGAGTGGGTGCGTATCTAGGCATTTATGTGTATGTAATTCTATTTCTGTGGTTTTAATATTTCACTTACATTTTTTTAGAATGTTGCAGAAATCTGTGATACTACAAGATCTCCATTTATTTATTTTTAAATCACATTTTTATTAGTTTTTATAAATCACATTTTTATTAGTTTTTACAAATTGTCCAAAACATAATTAAAGGAAAAGATACAGTTTGAAAAAGATTACACAAAAATATATCTTGCAGCATATGCCTTAATTGCTAAGAAAACATAGTACATTATTTTCCTTGAGGCAGCTGTAGTTAGGTAAGCTAAAACAATACATCATACATTGGATGTTTGCCTCTTTAACATAGAAACAAAATATTTTAAAGTAAACAAATTTAACTAAACCATATCAGAGAGGGGGGTAGGGGGTAGAAAAGAAAAAGGGAGGGGGGGGGGAAGGAACCATATTCATTCAAATCCCCAACAGAACTATTTCAGTGTTTCTAAATGGGTATATCAGCTGTTCTACATTACTGGGGGGAAAACTTTTAATAAATGAGCACCATTTCTTTAAAAATTGCAAATGTCGCTGTCATGATTATGTCTAAATTATATTGTTCCAAAATATATTGTTTTTTAAAATAATTTTTAATTTCTGATATTTTGGGGCCTATTTATCATATGTCTGTTGGACCTGATCCGACACTGCGGATCAGGTCCAACAGACATTGCTAAATGCGGAGAGCAATACGCTCTCCGTATTCAGCATTGCACCAGCAGTTCTTGTGAGCTGCTGGTGCAATGCCGCCCCCTGCAGACTCGCGGACAATCAGCCGCCAGCAGGGTGTGTCAATCAACCCGATCATACTCGATCGGGTTGATTTCCGGCGATTCCTGTCCTCCTCATCAAGGCAGACGGACAGGGTTATGGAGCAGCGGTCTTTAGACTCACCAAAAACACGTGCCCACAAGCTCAGTTCGGAGCTTGATAGATAGGCCCCATTGGGTATAGTTGCATCTTTCCATTTCCTGAAAATCAAGTATCAGTCTGCTAAAATAATTATGTTGAGCATTTTTTTATATTGTTGATTTTGAGTTTCTTCCCAAAGGAAGATTATTTGTACAGGGTGAATAAATTGCCAGGGTAATTTTAGGGTGTTAAAAGCCCAGTAGACTATTTTCTGCCATAGCTGATAAATTCTGGGGCAGTCCCACAGCATGTGCATCAGATTCGCATTAGATAGGAACATTTCGGACAGAGATTCCCCCACCTAAATCCCTTATCAGGTGTACAGTAAACCCTGTATAGTAACTTAAAGGGACATTATATACTCATTTTTTCTTTGCATAAATGTTTTGTAGATGATCTATTTATATAGCCCATAAAGTTTTGTTTTTTTAAATGTATTGTTTTGCTTATTTTTAAATAACATTGCTCTGATTTTCAGTCTCCTAACCAAGAGCACCCTCCCCTGGTATTACTAGTCTATACTTCATTATATCAGATATTAGTATTATTGTCCCCAATTTGGGTGACTACTTTTATTGGTTAAATTGTGGTAAGCTAATACTTGACGGGGAATCATTAAATACAACTTCCATTACCACTATCCCTATCTTTATTATATAATCCTAACCAAGACCCAAAGTTTTAGGAGAATACCATCAGATACCTACTCCAGCTTGCTCCTGTTTGTGTAAATTGTCTTTTCATATGCATATGCAAAAGAAGGGGAAGGGGGGAGTGTCTTATTTCCCACTTGCAGTGGACTTTCCAGCTACCTTTTCAACAGAGCTAAATTGAGAGCTTCTAAGTAATTTTTAAACAGTTTTATACTGGATTTTTATATTGGTATCTATGCATCTTATTCTTTATAGTAGTGTTTATTACATGCAGTTATATGAAAATTGGTGTATACTGTCCCTTTAACATGAGACCTCTCTCTAGGTTGAGGACACTGTAGTCTGGGAAACCATGCATAAAGATCTTTGAACAAGGCTCATATTTATATCTTCCAATGTTGAGATATTTCTCTCAAGTTAGGTTCACCCTTTTGGGAGATAAGCAGTTGGTACCCAGGTGAAATAGATAAGAGACCAATTTTAGCTAGCGAGTCCCATTTCTCAAATTTGCCCCACAACCATCTCCAGCCATATTCCCATACCACCTTTGAAACATAATGTCTGACTTTTAGGTAAGCAAAAAAGTCTTTGTTTGGAAGGTTGAATTTGCAACTCAGTGTATTGAAAGTCTTAATTGCTTGTATTTCCATATCCCACAACTGCGAAATTCTATATATGCCAGAATTGTTATACCTCTGAAATATGGCTTACTGTATACCTTCTTGGAATTCTGGGTTCCCAAGAATAGTTTGGAATTTAGGTATATTGACATTAATCCTTAGAGTTGAGAATAGCCTCTGCCAGGTTATTATGATCGTATATATAGAGTTACGTTTTTTACATTCTTAGGTATTATCTTAGGGTCGCAATGTATCAGGAAAACCATAAACAATGGATAAATCATATTACTTTCAAGAGCATTATTAGTTAAGTAGTCTAAATTCAGGATCTAGTCTATTGCTATCCGAGCTAAAAACACCAAATTATAAATACGAATATCAGGTAACGTCATACCTCCAAAAATTTTTAATTACAAGAAGTTTGTTAAATGAGCTTCTCGGTTTCTTGTTTTGCCAAATAAACCTTTGAAGGGAGGCATTTAAATCTCTTATGTCTTTCCTCTTCAATAAAACTGGAATATTTTGCAAGATACAAGATCTTTGGCCGAAGAACTATTTTAAATAAGGCTATCCTACCTGAGATGAAAAGTGGGAAATTCTGTTAGTTTTTCATGTAGTCTTTCACTTTATCAAGAACAGGAAGAATATTCAAATTATACCAGAGTTCGGGTTGAAGAGATATATGGATACCTAAGTATCTGAAAGACTTGCTTACAGTTTTAAAAGGAATGACATCTCCAGATTCCCTGTTTTTCCTAATCCAAATAATTTCTGATTTTGAGGCATTAAACATAACCAGAAAAAGACCCAAATGACTCAATTAATGATTAAATTTTAGGGATATTTATCTTGGTGTTAGACATATAAAGAAGGATATCATCCGCGTATAATGCAATCTTTAGTTCTTTATGTCCTACTTTAATACTGTCCTGATATTGTCTAATCATGATCGCTAGGGGTTCAATTGAAATATTAAACAGGAACGGAGATAGAGGACATCCTTGGCGTGTGCCTCTATTCAGGGTTATTTCCGAAGACAGGTTATTATTCACTATTAATTTTGTGCGAGGAGCATTATATAAATTGTTGATAAAGCTTACAAAGTTCTCTTTAAAACCAAATTTACATAAGGAGAATGTCAAATGGTCATAATGGACAGAGTCAAAAGCTTTTTCTGCATCAATCGATATAAACGCAATGTCTGAAGAGTTAGCTCTTTCCTGTTCTGGGATTCCCACTTGAAAATTTTAAATAATCAATTGTTAAAAAAACTTCCCTGATTTTAGCAGCAGAATTTATTTTATGCCTAAATCCTGCCTGATCTTTATGAATAATATAGTAGTGACTTGGAGAGAGATTGGAGCATGGTCTGAGAGGCAAATGGGATGTAATCTGCTTTTATTTGTAGTTTTTTTTTTTTTTTTTAGTGGATGATAAAACAGCCAATTTTCGAAAGAGTTTCATGTGTTTTAGATAAGCACATATATTCTCTGATATCAGGGTTCTGTCTCCTCCATATGTCCCTAATTACCAAGATTTGAAAAATCTTTTTAAGCATTTTACTTTCTATACCATCCTTTTTAGTTTTAGTTGATAAGGCTTTTTTCCCTGTGTCTATCCAGAGGATATATGGATGCCATGTTGAAATTTCCACCTATTATAAGGTGTCCCTCAGAACATTGCATTATCCGCACCTGGAAAGAGTCCCAAAAGTCAGAACTAATACAGTGAGTGCAGAATTATTAGGCAAGTTGTATTTTTGAGGATTAATTTTATTATATAACAACAACCATGTTCTCAATGAACCCAAAAAACTCATTAATATCAAAGCTGAATAGTTTTGGAAGTAGTTTTTAGTTTGTTTTTAGTTATAGCTATTTTAGGGGGATATCTGTGTGTGCAGGTGACTATTACTGTGCATAATTATTAGGCAACTTAACAAAAAACAAATATATACCCATTTCAATTATTTATTTTTACCAGTGAAACCAATATAACATCTCAACATTCACAAATATACATTTCTGACATTCAAAAACAAAACAAAAACAAATCAGTGACCAATATAGCCACCTTTCTTTGCAAGGACACTCAAAAGCCTGCCATCCATGGATTCTGTCAGTGTTTTGATCTGTTCACCATCAACATTGCGTGCAGCAGCAACCACAGCCTCCCAGACACTGTTCAGAGAGGTGTACTGTTTTCCCTCCTTGTAAATCTCACATTTGATGATGGACCACAGGTTCTCAATGGGGTTCAGATCAGGTGAACAAGGAGGCCATGTCATTAGATTTTCTTCTTTTATACCCTTTCTTGCCAGCCACGCTGTGGAGTACTTGGACGCGTGTGATGGAGCATTGTCCTGCATGAAAATCATGTTTTTCTTGAAGGATGCAGACTTCTTCCTGTACCACTGCTTGAAGAAGGTGTCTTCCAGAAACTGGCAGTAGGACTGGGAGTTGAGCTTGACTCCATCCTCAACCCGAAAAGGCCCCACAAGCTCATCTTTGATGATACCAGCCCAAACCAGTACTCCACCTCCACCTTGCTGGCGTCTGAGTCGGACTGGAGCTCTCTGCCCTTTACCAATCCAGCCACGGGCCCATCCATCTGGCCCATCAAGACTCACTCTCATTTCATCAGTCCATAAAACCTTAGAAAAATCAGTCTTGAGATATTTCTTGGCCCAGTCTTGACGTTTCAGCTTGTGTGTCTTGTTCAGTGGTGGTCGTCTTTCAGCCTTTCTTACCTTGGCCATGCCTCTGAGTATTGCACACCTTGTGCTTTTGGGCACTCCAGTGATGTTGCAGCTCTGAAATATGGCCAAACTGGTGGCAAGTGGCATCTTGGCAGCTGCACGCTTGACTTTTCTCAGTTCATGGGCAGTTATTTTGTGCCTTGGTTTTTCCACACGCTTCTTGCTACCCTGTTGACTATTTTGAATGAAACGCTTGATTGCTCGATGATCACGCTTCAGAAGCTTTGCAATTTTAAGAGTGCTGCATCCCTCTGCAAGATATCTCACTATTTTTGACTTTTCTGAGCCTGTCAAGTCCTTCTTTTGACCCATTTTGCCAAAGGAAAGGAAGTTGCCTAATAATTATGCACACCTGATATAGGGTGTTGATGTCATTAGACCACACCCCTTCTCATTACAGAGATGCACATCACCTAATATGCTTAATTGGTAGTAGGCTTTCAAGCCTATACAGCTTGGAGTAAGACAACATGCATAAAGAGGAGGATGTGGTCAAAATACTCATTTGCCTAATAATTCTGCACTCCCTGTAAAGTTTGGTGCATAAATATTACAGAATGTGTAGATAGTGTTAGCAATTTTTATTTTTAGGAGGAAATATCTTCCCTCTTGGTCCCAAAATGTGTATAAGGTCTTATAATTGATCTTTTTCCCTAATAATATGTCCACCCCCTCTTCCTGCCAACAGAGGGGGAAGCAACTACCTCTCCAACCCAGGAGAATTTTAATTTAGCTACTTCCGCTGTCTAAGTGAGTTTCTTGTAAGAAGGCTATGTCACTAAAAAGCACAAAAAGGACAAATGAAGAAGCTCAACCAATCTTATAATAACTAATATAGGGATATGCTACTTGGTGGAATTTACTGCAATAAAACTATGAAAAGAGAGAAGGCTGTACCGGTATAAGGTGCAGCCACAAAGACCAGGACAACAAGCAATCACCTTAAATAAATAAAATACCAATGGATATCATAAAGTTGCAATTTAATCAAAAGTTCATAAAGCAGAAAACATCCAAGATAAATTTAAATTAAACACATAACATTAAGACACACATAGAACAGACAAACAAATCACATGGGCCCCTCATTCAGCTCCTAAACAATGACCTAAGCCGGCAAAACAGTCCAGTTTCAAAGTAATATTAAGCACCATTCAAAGCCACAACAGTTGTAAATCCACATCTGAATGTAAATGAGTGAGATGAACACATGAAGTATATCAGTTATGATGAATGATACTGATGGTAAATGAAGGTGATGACTGTATGGAGCGGCACAGCAGTGATAATAGCAAAGCAATCAGCAATGGAGATGATAAATGAATCACTTAGGCCAGTTTAGAGCATTCAACATATACAGCATTCTTGTAATCATAGAAATCTAGACGCCTAGTGTGGGGTATCCACATGAGAGAGTTCATACGGGGCGAGTAAAAAGGGTATTCAGACATCCATATAAAATGATAGGCAGTTAGTACCAAACTCTAAAACCCCCAGATAGTGATCACACAGGTGACCAGTCCCAATACTACTCCCTACTCCTCCACACTTCGGCCCTCTGTACATCAAGTACGTGAGATGACACAGATAATGCTGATCCAGAAAGGTGGGGGGATCCCATGGACAAAAACGCTGCACACCGACGCATCCTTCTGCGTGTTTCACTCCTTACTCGCAGCACAGAGCTTTTTCCGGGTTGTGAAGTAATGTGTGCGAATGTCTCTCTTATTCATAGTAGGGAGAACATGTGACCATTAGGTTATAGATCCTTAAAACGGCACTTCATGTTTTGCTTACAGCAGCCATCAAAAGAAGATAGTTTCATCCTTAAAGCGGCAATGTGTTTGAAATGCCAAACGGGATACTTAAACTAACCTACTATACCTAATATATAGCACAATCGTAACTTAACAAAACAAACAAAAATATAAGGACAACATAAATACAAAAAACAATATTAACATATTTAATTATATTTACAAAAAATTAATTACATATTGAAACATAGGCATTAAACAATGATTTTAGAAAAGCACTAACTCAATGTTTAAAATGTGTACAAACATTCTATGTATGTCTATGTGATAGAATATGTATTTAATATCATATTTCTGCTACAAAACTATTTGAAAATCTGCCAATTCAAATTGTAAGTAAAGAGCTAGATTGGTGTCCCTAGGAAGGTCCAAGCCACTGAGAGAAGGGAAGATGTATAACTCATATACATATTTTAAACACAGGCACTAATTCTTTGGGAGAAATGAGGCAAACTCTATTTTTTCATTTAATCCTATAGGGAACAGAGTTCTTAGATGGTAAATCCATCTTGTTTCTTTTTGAAGAAGGATGGTATCAACATTACCACCTCTTCTGTGCTGTTTTACCTGCTCAATTCCAATGAATTCCAAACCATCCAGCTTGGAGTCATGGAATTGGGCAAAATGTCTAGCAATTGGACTGTCTACATTTACTTGTTTGATATCATCACAATGTTCATAAATGCGTGCCCTGAATTCCCTATATGTTTTACCTATATAAAACAAGGGCACGCACAGGATAGCAAATAGATAATGCCTGTACTGGAGCAGTTAATGAAAGATTTAATGCGGTAACTTCTACCGGTAGTGGTTTCAAAAGTTTTAGCTCGCTTAAAGGGACACTCAAGTCAAAATTAAACTTTATGATTCAGATACAGCATGCAATTTTAGTCAACTTTCCAATTTACTTCCATTAATAAAATGTGCACAGTCTTTTTATATTTACACTTTTTGAGTCACCAGCTCCTACTGAGCATGTGCAAGAATTCACAGCATATACATATATGCATTTGTGATTGGCTGATGGCTGTCACATGATACAGGGGGAGTGGAAATAAACATAACTTTGCAATTTATTTAACAAAAGTCTTCTTATCATGCATTTGTTGATTATGCAAATGTACAGTGTTGACTGGTCCTTTAATAAAGGATCAAGCAACACAATGACCACAGGGAGAGCACCCCACAATGTTTTGTGAATGGTTAGATAGCCAATCCTTTTGGGTTACTTTCACAAATTTACTTTTCACAAGTAAGTCTTTAAGGTTACTAGCTCTCCGTGCTGTCATTGACGGATATTCGCCTATACATTCAGAAAGATCTTCATCCTGGGAAAGTAAATGCCAATTATTTTGGAGATTCATTCTCAACTTTTGCTAATGTGAATTATATTTAGTTATGAAACGTACTTTGTTATCTTCAGTAGGCTGTTCTCTCTGACCATACAAAAGGTTACATCTTTCTTGTTTTAAAGCTCAAAATTTAGCTCTCTTTTTGAGTACCCTCTCTTCTGAAATCTATCAGCCATTTCCATACAGAGGTTTACAGAAAGCCTACTGCCTCTAATAGCATACTGCTAGGTACCAGCCACCATCCTGAAATTTTGAAAAAAGGAATCCCTTATGGCCAATTTCTTCGCTTACGTAGGGCATGTTCTGAAGAGAGGGTACTCAAAAAGAGCAATAAAGAGAGCTAAATTTCAAGCTTTAAAACAAGAAAGATGTAACCTTTTGTATGGTCAGAGAGAACAGTCTACTGAAGATAACAAAGTACGTTTCATAACTAAATATAATTCACATTGGCAAAAGTTGAGAATGATTCTCCAAAATAATTGACATTTACTTTCCGAGGATGAAGATCTTTCTGAATGTATAGGTGAATACCCGTCAATGACAGCACGGAGAGCTAGTAACCTTAAAGACTTACTTGGGAAAGTGAATTTGTGAAAGTAACCCAAAAGGATTGGCTATCTAACCATTCACAAAACATTGTGGGGTGCTCTCCCTGTGGTCATTGTGTGGCTTGTTCCTTTATTAAGCGAGCTAAAACTTTTGAAACCACTACCGGTAAAAGTTACCGTATTAAATCTTTCATTAACTGCTCCAGTACAGGCATTATCTATTTGCTATCCTGTGCGTGCCCTTGTTTTATATATGTAAAACATATAGGGAATTCAGGGCACGCATTTATGAACATCGTGATGATATCAAACAAGTAAATGTAGACAGTCCAATTGCTAGACATTTTGCCCAATTCCATGACTCCAAGCTGGATGGTTTAAAATTCATTGGAATTGAGCAGGTAAAACAGCACAGAAGAGGTGGTAATGTTGATACCATCCTTCTTCAAAAAGAAACAAGATGGATTTACCATCTAAGAACTCTGTTCCCTATAGGATTAAATGAAAAAATAGAGTTTGCCTAATTTCTCCCAAAGAATTAGTGTCTGTATTTAAAATATGTATACAGGGAGTGCAGAATTATTAGGCAAATTAGTATTTTGACCACATCATCCTCTTTATGCATGTTGTCTTACTCCAAGCTGTATAGGCTCGAAAGCCTACTACCAATTAAGCATATTAGGTGATGTGCATCTCTGTAATGAGAAGGGGTGTGGTCTAATGACATCAACACCCTATATCAGGTGTGCATAATTATTAGGCAACTTCCTTTCCTTTGGCAAAATGGGTCAAAAGAAGGACTTGACAGGCTCAGAAAAGTCAAAAATAGTGAGATATCTTGCAGAGGGATGCAGCACTCTTAAAATTGCAAAGCTTCTGAAGCGTGATCATCGAACAATCAAGCGTTTCATTCAAAATAGTCAACAGGGTCGCAAGAAGCGTGTGGAAAAACCAAGGCGCAAAATAACTGCCCATGAACTGAGAAAAGTCAAGCGTGCAGCTGCCAAGATGCCACTTGCCACCAGTTTGGCCATATTTCAGAGCTGCAACATCACTGGAGTGCCCAAAAGCACAAGGTGTGCAATACTCAGAGACATGGCCAAGGTAAGAAAGGCTGAAAGACGACCACCACTGAACAAGACACACAAGCTGAAACGTCAAGACTGGGCCAAGAAATATCTCAAGACTGATTTTTCTAAGGTTTTATGGACTGATGAAATGAGAGTGAATCTTGATGGGCCAGATGGATGGGCCCGTGGCTGGATTGGTAAAGGGCAGAGAGCTCCAGTCCGACTCAGACGCCAGCAAGGTGGAGGTGGAGTACTGGTTTGGGCTGGTATCATCAAAGATGAGCTTGTGGGGCCTTTTCGGGTTGAGGATGGAGTCAAGCTGAACTCCCAGTCCTGCTGCCAGTTTCTGGAAGACACCTTCTTCAAGCAGTGGTACAGGAAGAAGTCTGCATCCTTCAAGAAAAACATGATTTTCATGCAGGACAATGATCCATCACACGCGTCCAAGTACTCCACAGCGTGGCTGGCAAGAAAGGGTATAAAAGAAGAAAATCTAATGACATGGCCTCCTTGTTCACCTGATCTGAACCCCATTGAGAACCTGTGGTCCATCATCAAATGTGAGATTTACAAGGAGGGAAAACAGTACACCTCTCTGAACAGTGTCTGGGAGGCTGTGGTTGCTGCTGCACGCAATGTTGATGGTGAACAGATCAAAACACTGACAGAATCCATGGATGGCAGGCTTTTGAGTGTCCTTGCAAAGAAAGGTGGCTATATTGGTCACTGATTTGTTTTTGAATGTCAGAAATGTATATTTGTGAATGTTGAGATGTTATATTGGTTTCACTGGTAAAAATAAATAATTGAAATGGGTATATATTTGTTTTTTGTTAAGTTGCCTAATAATTATGCACAGTAATAGTCACCTGCACACACAGATATCCCCCTAAAATAGCTATAACTAAAAACAAACTAAAAACTTCTTCCAAAACTATTCAGCTTTGATATTAATGAGTTTTTTGGGTTCATTGAGAACATGGTTGTTGTTCAATAATAAAATGAATCCTCAAAAATACAACTTGCCTAATAATTCTGCACTCCCTTTATGAGTTATACATCTTCCCTTCTCTCAGTGGCTTGGACCTTACTAGGGCACCAATCTAGCTCTTTACTTACAATTTGAATTTGCAGATTTTCAAATAGTGTTGTAGCAGAAATTTGATATTAACTACGGAGAAGGGGTGGGCATTACACACTTATTGAAATGTGAAATTATGCATACGGCCAGCAGACGAACAGATCTGCTACCCTTATGCAGCAGAGTAATGCGGACAACTTCTTGACATTTAAAGGGACAGTCAAGTCCAAAAAAACCTTTCATGATTTAAATAGGGCATGCAATTTTAAACAACTTCCCAATTTACTTTTATCACCAATGTTGCTTTGTTCTCTTGGTATTCTTAGTTGAAAGCTAAAACTAGGAGATTTATATGCTAATTTCTTAGACTTTGAAGACTGCCTCTAATCTGAATGCATTTTGACCACTAGAGGGCATTAGTTCACGTTCCATATAGATAACATTGAGCTCATGCACGTAAAGTGACCTAGGACTGAGCACTGATTGGCTAAACTGCATGTCTGTCAAAAGAACTGAAATAAGGGGGCAGTCAGCAGAAGCTTAGATACAAGATAATTACAGAGGTAAAAAGTATATTAATATAACTGTGTTGGTTGTGCAAAACTGGGGAACGGGTAATAAAGGGATTATCTTTCTTTTTAAACAACAAAAATTCTGGTGTTGACTGTCCCTTTAATTAAGTTTTCCTTCAGAACTAATTTTAACATTGAATATTTAATGTAACATTTTGGTATTCCAATGTAACATTCAAATATTAAATGTTAATGTTGGTTCCCCATGGCATATATTTAAATAGCAATCCACTCCACAGCATTAGTGTCTTAAAAACTAATTCTGTATTCAGAACATAGGTACTAAAACAGGTATGTTTCGGGCATGCTCAGACTTATATTGAAGTCTACAAGTATCAACATTCAAATGTTTTCATTGGAGTAATTGTATGTTATGTTTGAGATAGATAAAGTAAATACTTCTTTGTTACAATAACTATTTTTGAGCGTAATAATCTGTACAATAACGTTGGTATATCTATGTAAAGATGAAAATCTATGTTTCAGATGCCACCATTTCATCATCTATTATGAGTGAAGAATATCTAAGTGTTTATTGCTAGTTATTTATATAAAGCTGGTACATTGTTTTTACCATCCTTTATTGCTGCATAATCTGTATGAAGTAATATGAACATCATGTGGACATTTTCATCTTTATATACACAATATTATCCAATTCAGATATAGGTATGGCCTTCTAATTCAGCTCTCCAACAGAAAATCCTTTAATAAAGAGACAGTGTACTATAAAATAGTTTTTACCCTTAATGTGTTTCCTATTACTTTTTTTTTACCAGCTGCAGAGTATACAATGTATGAGATTTGCTTTTTTAAAGCTTATTTGTGTATATGAATGAGCTGATTTTGTGTATTGAAGCCACAACCTAATAAAATGGGTTGAGCGTGTAGGTATAATCAGATCTCATTAATTTATCACATTGGGGTATATTTATTAATGTGCGAGTGGACATTATATGATGTAGCGTATCATGTCCACTGCACATCGCCAATCGGCCACTAGCAGGGGGTGTCAATCAATCCAATCATAATCGAGTTGATTTCTGTCCACGGCCTCAGGCGGGCAGAATTCTGTCTGCGGCCTTAGGCGGACAAGTTATGGAGCAGCGGTCTTTAGACCGCTGCTTCATAGCTTCTGTTTTCTGCAAGCCTGAAGGCTCCATAAATCAGTTCCATTGTGTAAATATACCTGCTTCTTTATCTTATATCTGTCCATAAACCAATCACCAATACTTGGAGAGAACAATGAAAATTTAACATTTTATTACCTTATCTCTTCTATAACCCACTGGGAGTGTCATTTCTTCCACTGGATGTGTTAATACAGCTTGGTCTCGGGGCCAAAAACTTTCAGGATGGGTGGGGATACCACAGGCTAAATAAACTAATTCAAATGCCAATATAAGGTTAATGGAAATACTTGTAAACAATTTAATACACTCCAGCAGGTAAAGTGGATCATTAGGAACAAATTAAAGGGGAGACCATTTTTAAGTAAACTGTCCCTTTAAGGCTTGTTGTAACTTGTTTTGTTGAGCAAAGCTCTGAAATTGTGCTAGCCACTGATCGGACATCAGATATTCAATAAAGTTAAATTGCAGTAAAGTCTCAGCTGCTTGAATGTAGATTATTACATTGCCTGCAGTGTCTCATTTGATTGTTGTTGGAACCAGAGCTGCCAAGATGAGAAATCAGCAGTAAAGTATCCATGGCAGTAACTTGCAGGTCAAATTATGATTGTCATTCTTCAGCTGTAGCTTCATACATAGTACATGTTTAAAAGCCCCCAACAGATGATTTAGATAAGCTGTCCTGTGTCCACTGTTTAGAAATATGCCAAATACTATGTTAGTATAAAAATATACCAAGTAATATATATGTTTTCTGAGACGTTTTACATATTTTCAGAGAATTAGACAGAATTAACAAGTAACTGATTGGTCTAGCTCAGGTACATCCATTCTTTTTTCCCCAGCACAAGATGTATACCAGACTTAAACAAGACTATACTAAAAAAATAAAGGTCCAATTCTCTAAATCTCTCTGGTCTGGCAAGATTCTATAAAATGCCTCGTTATTATAACGGGGTCCCTCGGGAATTTTTTAAAGGCAATTTTTTACCTTAGGAACCTTGTGTATCTTATAAAGGGGATTTCACCAGTATACTTTATATTAAGCAAAGATGCTTACATTACAATATGATGCTTAGTTAATTACGTTGATGATTTATATCCATGACAGTGAGTTTTGAGAATGAATCCCTTCGTTTTTCTCAAGCCCTCTTTGTAGACTTTGTAGATCTTACCAACCTCACAAGCCTCTGTTGTATCTATATATTTTCATTATCCTGGGCCTCATCTAGCATAATGATGTAACCAATAAAAGAAAGTTGTCAGTCTCAATTATAAATGCTTTTTGTTAAGTACTAGATTAACTTCTCTTGACAAGTCTCACAGTCTAGCACGATTATCAAAATCAAGTAAAAGTTGCAGATATAGTATACAGTCATTTTGATAATTTACATGTTAGAACCTATTATTGCTGGAAAATATCAAAAACACACTGATTTTAGCCAGGATCTGGGCATTGATGTGAGCATTTAATGATGCATTTAGTTTTTTTGCATCAGTGTCCTTCCACAGCTGCCTGGTTTCTTCACAATAACCACAACATCCGAGTAGCTAAGGTTGTGCTTAGTATACAAATCAGACTGTGACATTGCTACTTGCCAACACTTAGGAAAAAAATATATATTTTACAGCCAATGGTCCCTATTTAAGAAAGTCTGGTGGACCTGATCCGACAGTGCGGATCAGGTCCGCCAGACCTCGCTGAATTTGGCGAGCAATACGTTCGCTGTATTCAGCATTGCACCAGCAGCTCACAAGAGCTGCTGGTGCAACGCCACCCCTGCACACTCGCGGCCAATGGGTGTCGTATTATGAGTTCAAAGTAAACTGTTTTTGATTGCAGCTAACCTGACGTGCGTAAAATGCCAAACTTAGAATATTGCGTGCGCAATAACCTATTCCCCTGTAGAAGTCAAAGGAGAAAAAAAGTGGAAAAATCCTAACACCCCACTCGCAAGCAAACCCAATCCCATATTCTCAATTACTTTAACCCGACATGAAAATATGAATATTTCACATTCCATTGTTCTTTACATAGCACAATATATTATTTTTACTTATAAATACACACACACATATATATATATATATATATATATATATATATATATATATATATATATATATATATATAAGGATTTTGGTAAAACATATTTATACCTATATATACATGATTATATATAGATATATACATATATATATATATATATATATATAATGGTAATGAAGACTTATGTTGTTACTATCTGTCATAGAGCATATAGTACAGTTTCAGTTAATTATAATCAGTACTACAAGAGAATATGGCTTTGTGGTGTCTTTCCTTTATTTTAGTCATGATAATTTTATAACTTATTTTATTTTTTAAATTAAATACTGTATATATCACATTACTATGGGATATTATATTTAGGTTACAGCTTGTGTCATGTGACAGACCACTGTGACTGGCTGCTTAATCTTTCATAAATTATGTTACATTCAGTAAATGTAGATCTGAAAAGTATGTGGAGGCCAGTTGATGAAAATGAGGGTTAAAGGGAGAGTCAACACAAAAATTGTTATTGTTTAAAAAGATAAACAATGGCCTCTATTTATCAAGCTGTCAACCGCAAATACGCTGGAATTCTGTAGCGTATTTGTGGCGAGCTTGATTTGCCGTAGTTATCAAACCCTACAGACCGGCAAAAGTAGAATATAGTGACGTAACATACGATCCACCGGACTGAGTCCGACACAGATCGATGGTTATGTCACTACAGATGTTCCGAACGCAATCTGACTACTTTTGGAAGTTATCAAAAAACTTCCAGGTACGCTCGCCACTATTCCGGCCCAGTGTACCTGGTTTTCAATCCGCCTCCCTGGAGGCGGCGGATGCCATAGGAATCAATAGGAGTCTGACAGCAGTGAAAGCTTATGTTCGCTGCTTCCCAATATCCCATTGATTTCTATGGGAATGTCTACACCTAACACCCTAACATGTACCACGAGTCTAAACACCCCTAATCTGCCCCCCTACACCGCCGCAACTGAATAAAGTGTTTAACCCCTAAACCGTCGTTCCCGGAGCCCGCCGTCACCTTCATTATACTTATTGACCCCTAATCTGCCCCCCTATACCACCGCAACTCTAATAAATGTATTAACCCCTAAACCGCCGCTCCTGGAGCCCACCACAACTCTAATAAAGTGTTTAACCCCTAATCTGTCCCCCCCTACACCGCCACCACCTACATTATACTTATTAACCCCTAAATCATCGCTGCCGGACCCCGCCGCCACCTACATTAAATTTATTAACCTCTAAACCTAAGTCTAACCCTAACCCTAACACCCCCTAACTTAAAGATAATTTAAATTAATCTAAATAAATATTACTATCATGAAATAAATTATTCCTATTTAAAACTAAATACTTACCTGTAAAATAAACCCTAAGATAGCTACAATATAACTAATAGTTACATTGTAGCTAGTTTAGGGTTTATTTTTATTTTACAGGCAAGTTTGTATTTATTTTAACTAGGTACAATAGTTATTAAATAGTTATTAACTATTTAATAACTACCTAGATAAAATTAATACAAATATACCTGTAAAACAAATCCTAACCTAAGTTACAATTACACCTAACACTACACTTTAATTAAATTAATTACTTAAATTAAAATAAATTAATTACAATTAAATAAAATTAACTAAAGTACAAAAAAACCCACTAAATTACAGAAAATAATAAAATAATTACAAGAATTTTAAACTAATTACACCTAATCTAATCCCCCTAAAAAAAAAAAAAAAAACCCAAAGAAAAAAAAGTCCTACCCTATAGTAAATTACAAATAGCCCTTAAAAGGGCCTTTTGTGGGGCACTGCCCCAAAGTAATCAGCTCTATTACCTGTAAAAAAAAAGACAATACCCCCCAACATTATAACCCACCACCCACACACCCAACCCTACTCTAAAACCCACCCAATCCCCCCTTAATAAAGCCTATCACTACCCCCTTGAAGATCACCCTACCTTGAGACGTCTTCACCCAGCCAGGCACAAGTGGTCCTCCAGAGGGGCAGAAGTCTTCATCTGATCCGGGCAGAAGAGGACCTCCAGATGGACAGAAGTCTTCATCCAGGTGGCATCTTCTATCTTCATCCATCCGGCGAGGAGCGGCTCTATCTTGAAGACATCTGACGCGGAGCATCCAACCAGACCGACGAATACCCGACAAATGAATATTCCTTTAAATGACGTCATCCAAGATGGTGTCCCTTGAATTCCGATTGGCTGATAGAATTCTATCAGCCAATCGGAATTAAGGTAGGAAAAATCCTATTGGCTGATGCAATCAGCCAATAGGATTGAAGTTCAATCCTATTGGCTGATCTAATCAGCCAATAGGATTGAGCTCACATTCTATTGGCTGATTGATCAGCCAATAGGATTTTTCCTACCTTAATTCCGATTGGCTGATAGAATTCCATTGGAATTCAAGGGACGCAATCTTGGATGACGTCATTTAAAGGAATATTCATTCGTCAGGTAGTCGTTGTCTGGATGGATGCTCCGACTCGGATGTCTTCAAGATGGAGCCGCTCCTCGTCGGATGGATGAAGATAGAAGATGCCGCCTGGATGAAGACTTCTGCTCGTCTGGAGGTCCTCTTCTGCCCGGATCGGATGAAGACTTCTGCCCCTCTGGAGGACCACTTGTGCCCGGCTGGGTGAAGATGTCTCAAGGTAGGGTGATCTTCAAGGGGGTAGTGTTAGGTTTTATTAAGGGGGGATTGGGTGGGTTTTAGAGTAGGGTTTGGGTGTGAGGGTGGTGGGTTGTAATGTTGGGGGGTATTGTCTTTTTTGTTACAGGTAATAGAGCTGACTACTTTGGGGCAATGCCCGGCAAAGGGCCATTTTAAGGGCTATTTGTAATTTAGTGTAGGGTAGGGCTTTTTTTATTTTGAGGGGCTTTTTTATTTTATTAGGGGGATTAGATTAGGTGTAATTAGTTTAAAATTATTGTAATTATTTTATTATTTTCTGTAATTTTTTTGTACTTTAGTTAATTTTATTTAATTGTAATTTATCTGTTTTAATTTAGGTAATTAATTTAATGATAGTGTAGTGTTAGGTGTAATTGTAACTTAGGTTAGGATTTATTTTACAGGTAGTTTTGTATTTATTTTAGCTAGGTAGTAATTAAATAGTTAATAACTATTTAATAACTATTGTACCTAGTTAAATAAATACAAACTTGCCTGTAAAATATAAATAAACCCTAAACTAGCTACAATGTAACTATTAGTTATATTGTAGCTAGCTTAGCGTTTATTTTATAGGTAAGTATTTAGTTTTAAATAGGAATAATTTATTTCATTATAGGAATATTTATTTAGATTAATTTCAATTATCTTTAAGTTAGGGGGTGTTAGGGTTAGACTTAGGTTTAGGGGTTAATAAATTTAATATAGTGGCGGCGACATTGGGGGCGAGAGATTTGGGGTTAATAAATTTAATGTAGGTGTAGGGGGGGTCAGATTAGTGGTTAATAAATTTAATGTAGGTGGCGGTGGGCTCCGGGAGCGGCGGTTTAGGGGTTAAACACTTTATTAGAGTTGTGGTGGGCTCCGGGAGCGGCGGTTTAGGGGTTAATAACTTTATTCAGTTGCGGGGGGGGGGGGGTCCGGGAGCGGCGGTATAGGGGGTAAACAGTATAGTTTAGTGTGGGTGCTTAGTGACAGGGTACCAATAAAGCTGTAAATAAGCCGATGAGCAGCGAGATCGATGACTGTTAGTTAACAACAGTCTGCTGCTCATCGCACCGTACTTGGTGCGTGGCTTTTTGACGGGTTTCTTGATAATTTTGGTGAACGTACTAAGGTCCACGGCAGCGATGTTAGGCGATCTTAGGCGAGCGTATTGTTGCCGGCGAATGCTAGAAAGTCGACAGCTTGATAACTAGAGGCCAATGCCTTTACTACCCATTCCCCAGCTTTGCACATAAAGCATGGTTATATTAACATTAAACCTCAAAATGTCTGTTTCTAAGTCCCTAAAGACAGCCCCATGATCACATGCTTTTGTATTTGCTTTTCACATCAGGGGAAACTAGTTCATGTGATCTATATAGATAACATTGTGCTGACACCCGTGAATTCTAACAACACAGCACTAATTGGCTTAAATGCAAGTCAATAGATAATACATTTAAAGTCATGTGATCAGGGGGCCGTCAGAAGATGCTTAGAAACAAGGTAATCACAGAGGTAAAATGTGTGTTAATATAACCATGTTTTCTGTGCAAAACTAGGGAATGGGTAATAAAGGGATTATCTATTTTTTTTAAACAATAAAAAAAATTGAGTTGACTGTCCCTTTAAATAAAGCCTTTTATGATGCACACCATCCACAACAAACTGTTAACAATACAGACAGGTTTCAAGTATCAGAGTATAAAAGGCCTGGGCCCCTCAACAGGTGAAGCCAGCTTTTTGCGTTTTGCCACTGTTTGCATTGTAATGTTATGGTGCCCGACACAGAGCAATTTACACAAGGTCACGGGAGGAACAAGCCTGGGATTTATGCTGGTTTGACTTCCTTCAAAAGGACATTTCAGAAACCCTTCTTTAAACACTCTACAAAGCACATAAGGATTTTTAAGGCTGGAACAGGATCACTTGAATGTCCTTAGTCTTTCTAGCATGCCGCAGAAAATAAAGCTTTTGTCATTTTTTTATCTACTATAAGACTATTATGTTTGAAAATAACTGTCCTTTCTAATAATTAATAGACTGCTGAAATACTACATTCATTTTTATGTGCCTAGCTTTTTTTAGGTGATTATCCTCTATTCACAGGTGCTCAATGTGAGAGCATCTAGAGTGATAGAAAAGAATAAGTAAGCACTTGGCAAGCTGCTCTCATTACATTTAACTTTTCCAAACAAGAGGGCTTATTTGTAGAGATAATATTACCCAATCAGAAAACCTGTCTTCCATATTTATTTTCACAATAATACATTTTTAATTTAACCCTTTGACTTCCTGATGACAAGCCATTAAGGGACAGATTACGAGTGTAGGGCTGCTAACAGTTACGCGCAAGCAAAAAAGTGGTTTATCGTGGATGTTTACGCATGTCTGGTTTTTCGCTTGTATTACAAGTTGAAAGTAAACATGATTGCTTGAGCGCAATTTAACTTAATCCTCATCGGGATAGCTCAATTTCAGAGCTTTGGTTAACTGTTTTGCAAAACAAAAAAGTGTCACAAAAACAAATCAAAAATACATTACAAAATACACTTACATTCATAATAGCAATAATGTGTATGTGCATATATATATATATACCGGTATGTATATATATATATATATATATATATATGTGTGTGTTTATATGTGTGTACAAATGTATTTATGCATTTATATGTGTATATATGTATTTGCAGACATATATACACATATAAACACATAAATACATATATGTATATATATATATATATATATATATATATATATATATATATATATATGCATTGGACCCCTTTGCAGTTAAGTAGATAAAAACATGTAAAATCATATTTATGCAATATTCTTATTTAATAAAGGCTTTAACTATGTATTTCCTGTAAATATTTCACATTCCAATGCTCTGCACATAGGGGAACATGTTCTATGTATTTTTAAATAGATATTCCTATATATATATATATACATATATATATATATATATATATATATATATATATATATAATACAAACAAAGACTATAATAGCGCTCACTCAGCCGCCTAATACAAATATTACTTATACACCAAATGCAATATGCCAAAATTATCTACAACAAATTAAAGAGATTATATCTTATTAGATCTTCTAAATATGGATCGTACTTGTTATTAATATAGCACACATAAGCACATAAACATATAAAGAGTATACATGAAAAATATAATTTAATTTAAATAAATTTAGTTTAAAATGTGCTATCCATTGAGCCTATTACCTATTGAAATACATAGAAAATATTAGTGACAATATTGAGTCTCTTGTTGATTAAAAGATTGTCATTTCAATATGAACACGAATAGTCTCTCACAATAAATGGTATTTTAGAAAAAACACAATGGTCTATACTTAACAAGGTCTGGTGGACCTGATCCGACAGTGCGGATTAGGTCCGCCAGACCTCGCTGAATACGGAGAGCAATACGCTCTCCGTATTCAGCATTGCCCAGCAGCTAGTTATTGTAAGTTATTGTATTTGAATTTACAAATCCTGAGAGTGCCCTTCTTCTTGATACGGAACTACATAATTACTCTTTGAGGATTGCACCCAGGTCTACTACACACCACCTAGGATGGAGTGCTGGGCCACAGGCTAATTGTTATACTATATATATATATATATATATATATATATATATATATATATTTATACCTTTGGAATAGATATATTTATATATATATATATATATATATATATATATATATATATATATATATATGTACACACACACACACACAGTATATATATATATATTTCTTTCATGTAATTAGCAAGAGTCCATGAGCTAGTGACGTATGGGATATACATTCCTACCAGGAGGGGCAAAATTTCCCAAACCTCAAAATGCCTATAAATACACCCCTCACCACACCCGCAAATCAGTTTTACAAACGTTGCCTCATATGGAGGTGGTGAAGTAAGTTTGTGCTAGATTCTACGTTGATATGCGCTCCGCAGCAGGTTGGAGCCCGGTTTTCCTCTCAGCGTGCAGTGAATGTCAGAGGGATGTGAGGAGAGTATTGCCTATTTGAATTCAATGATCTCCTTCTACGGGGTCTATTTCATAGGTTCTCTGTTATCGGTCGTAGAGATTCATCTCTTACCTCCCTTTTCAGATCGACGATATACTCTTATATATACCATTACCTCTACTGATTCTCGTTTCAGTACTGGTTTGGCTTTCTACTACATGTAGATGAGTGTCCTGGGGTAAGTAAGTCTTATTTTCTGTGACACTCTAAGCTATGGTTGGGCACTTTTATATAAAGTTCTAAATATATGTATTCAAACATTTATTTGCCTTGACTCAGAATGTTCAACGTTCCTTATTTCAGACAGTCAGTTTCATATTTGGGATAATGCATATGAATAAATCATTTTTTTTTTACCTTAAAATTTGACTTTTTTCCCTGTGGGCTGTTAGGCTCGCGGGGGCTGAAAATGCTTCATTTTATTGCGTCATTCTTGGCGCGGACTTTTTTGGCGCAAATTTTTTTTTCTGTTTCTGAAGTTGCGTCATTTTTGACGTTTTTTTGCGCCAAAAGTGTCGACGTTCCGGATGTGGCGTCATTTTTTGCGCCAAAAGCATTTAGGCACCAAATAATGTGGGCGTCTTTTTTGGCGCTAAAAAATATGGACGTCACTATTGTCTCCACATTATTTAAGTCTCATTATTTATTGCTTCTGGTTGCTAGAAGCTTGTTCACTGGCATTTTTTCCCATTCCTGAAACTGTCATTTAAGGAATTTGATCAATTTTGTTTATATGTTGTTTTTTCTATTACATATTGCAAGTTGTCCCAGATTGAAACTGAGTCAGAAGATACTTCTGGAAAAACGCTGCCTGGTGCTGGATCGACCAAAGTTAAGTGTATCTGCTGTAAACTTGTGGTCAACATCTAATACTCAGAGTGTTCCTGTTAACATAAGAGATTTTGTTTCTAAATCCATTAAGAAGGCCATGTCTGTTATTCCTCCTTCTAGTAAACGTAAAAGGTCTTTTAAAACTTCTCATTTTTCAGATGAATTTTTAAATGAACATCATCATTCTGATTCTGATAATGGTTCCTCTGGTTCAGAGGATTCTGTCTCAGAGGTTGATGCTGATAAATCTTCATATTTATTCAAAATGGAATTTATTCGTTCTTTACTTAAAGAAGTCTTAATTGCATTAGAAATAGAGGATTCTGGTCCTCTTGATACTAAATCTCAACGTTTAAATAAGGTTTTTAAATCTCCTGTAGTTATTCCAGAAGTTTTTCCTGTCCCTGATGCTATTTCTGAAGTAATCTCCAGGGAATGGAATAATTTGGGTAATTCATTTACTCCTTCTAAACATTTTAAGCAATTATATCCTGTGCCATTTGACAGATTAGAGTTTTGGGACAAAATCCCTAAAGTTGATGGGGCTATCTCTACTCTTGCTAAACGTACTACTATTCCTACGGCATATAGTACTTCCTTTAAGGATCCTTTAGATAGGAAGATTGAATCCTTTCTAAGAAAAGCTTACTTATGTTCAGGTAATCTTCTTAGACCAGCTATATCTTTAGCGGATGTTGCTGCAGCTTCAACTTTTTGGTTAGAAGCTTTAGCGCAACAAGTAACAGATCATAATTCTCATAGCATTGTTAATCTTCTTCAACATGCTAATAACTTTATTTGTGATGCCATCTTTGATATCATTAGAGTCGATGTCAGGTATATGTCTCTAGCTATTTTAGCTAGAAGAGCTTTATGGCTTAAAACTTGGAATGCTGATATGTCTTCTAAGTCAACTTTGCTTTCCCTTTCTTTCCAGGGTAATACATTATTTGGTTCTCAGTTGGATTCTATTATCTCAACTGTTACTGGAGGGAAAGGAACTTTTTTACCACAGGATAAAAAATCTAAAGGTAAATTTAGGTCTAATTATCGTTTTCGTTCCTTTCATCACATTAAGGAACAAAAGCCTGATCCTTCACCCACAGGAGCGGTATCAGTTTGGAAACCATCTCCAGTCTGGAATAAATCCAAGCCTTTTAGAAAACCAAAGCCAGCTCCTAAGTCCACATGAAGGTACGGCCCTCATTCCAGCCCAGCTGGTAGGGGGCAGATTACGTTTTTTCAAAGAAATTTGGATCAATTCAATTCACAATCTTTGGATTCAGAACATTGTTTCAGAAGGGTACAGAATTGGCTTCAAGATAAGGCCTCCTGCAAAGAGATTTTTTCTTTGCCGTGTCCCAGTAAATCCAGCGAAAGCTCAAGCATTTCTGAAATGTGTTTCAGATCTAGAGTTGGCTGGAGTAATTATGCCAGTTCCAGTTCTGGAACAGGGGCTGGGGTTTTATTCAAATCTCTTCATTGTACCAAAGAAGGAGAATTCCTTCAGACCAGTTCTGGATGTAAAAATATTGAATCGTTATTTAAGGATACCAACATTCAAAATGGTAACTATAAGGACTATCCTGCCTTTTGTTCAGCAAGGGCATTATATGTCCACAATAGATTTACAGGATGCATATCTGCATATTCCGATTCATCCAGATCACTATCAGTTTCTGAGATTCTCTTTCCTAGACAAGCATTACCAGTTTGTGGCTCTGCCGTTTGGCCTAGCAACAGCTCCAAGAATTTTTACAAAGGTTCTCGGTGCCCTTCTGTCTGTAATCAGAGAACAGGGTATTGTGGTATTTCCTTATTTGGACGATATCTTGGTACTTGCTCAGTCTTCACATTTAGCAGAATCTCATACGAATCGACTTGTGTTGTTTCTTCAAGATCATGGTTGGAGGATCAATTTACCGAAAAGTTCATTGATTCCTCAGACAAGGGTAACCTTTTTAGGTTTCCAGATAGATTCAGTGTCCATGACTCTGTCTCTGACAGACAAGAGACGTCTAAAATTGATCTCAGCTTGTCGAAACCTTCAATCACAATCATTCCCTTCAGTAGCCTTATGCATGGAAATTCTAGGTCTTATGACTGCTGCATCGGACGCGATCCCCTTTGCTCGTTTTCACATGCAACCTTTTCAGCTCTGTATGCTGAACCAGTGGTGCAGGGATTACACAAAGATATCTCAATTAATATCTTTAAAACCGATTGTACGACACTCTCTGACGTGGTGGACAGATCACCATCGTTTAGTTCAGGGGGCTTCTTTTGTTCTTCCGACCTGGACTGTAATTTCAACAGATGCAAGTCTGACAGGTTGGGGAGCTGTTTGGGGGTCTCTGACAGCACAAGGGGTTTGGGAATCTCAGGAGGTGAGATTAACAATCAATATTTTGGAACTCCGTGCAATTTTCAGAGCTCTTTAGTCATGGCCTCTTCTAAAGAGAGAATCGTTCATTTGTTTTCAGACAGACAATGTCACAACTGTGGCATACATCAGTCATCAAGGAGGGACTCACAGTCCTCTGGCTATGAAAGAAGTATCTCGAATACTGGTATGGGCGGAATCCAGCTCCTGTCTAGTTTCTGCGGTTCATATCCCAGGTATAGACAATTGGGAAGCGGATTATCTCAGTTGCCAAACGTTACATCCGGGCGAATGGTCTCTTCACCCAGAGGTATTTCTTCAGATTGTTCAAATGTGGGGACTTGCAGAAATAGATCTGATGGCTTCTCATCTAAAGAAGAAACTTCCCAGGTATCTGTCCAGATCCAGGGATCCTCAGGCGGAAGCAGTGGATGCATTGTCACTTCCTTGGAAGTATCATCCTGCCTATCTCTTTCCGGCTCTAGTTCTTCTTCCAAGAGTAATCTCCAAGATTCTGAAGGAATGCTCGTTTGTTATGCTGGTGGCTCCAGCATGGCCTCACAGGTTTTGGTATGCGGATCTTGTCCGGATGGCCTCTTGCCAACCGTGGACTCTTCCGTTAAGACCAGACCTTCTGTCGCAAGGTCATTTTTTCCATCAGGATCTCAAATCCTTAAATTTAAAGGTATGGAGATTGAACGCTTGATTCTTAGTCAAAGAGGTTTCTCTGACTCTGTGATTAATACTATGTTACAGGCTCGTAAATCTGTATCTAGGAAGATATATTATAGAGTCTGGAAGACTTACATTTCTTGGTGTCTTTCTCATCATTTTTCCTGGCATTCTTTTAGAAGTCCGAGAATTTTACAGTTTCTTCAGGATGGTTTGGATAAAGGTTTGTCTGCAAGTTCCTTGAAAGGACAAATCTCTGCTCTTTCTGTTCTTTTTCACAGAAAGATTGCTAATCTTCCTGATATTCATTGTTTTGTACAAGCTTTGGTTCGTATAAAACCTGTCATTAAGTCAATTTCTCCTCCTTGGAGTTTGAATTTGGTTCTGGGGGCTCTTCAAGCTCCTCCGTTTGAACCTATGCATTCATTGGACATTAAATTACTTTCTTGGAAAGTTTTGTTTCTTTTGGCCATCTCTTCTGCTAGAAGAGTTTCTGAATTATCTGCTCTTTCTTGTGAGTCTCCTTTTCTGATTTTTCATCAGGATAAGGCGGTGTTGCAAACTTCTTTTAAATTTTTACCTAAGGTTCTGAATTCTAACAATATTAGTAGAGAAATTGTGGTTCCTTCATTATGTCCTAATCCTAAGAATTCTAAGGAGAAATCATTGCATTCTTTGGATGTAGTTAGAGCTTTGAAATATTATGTTGAAGCTACTAAGAATTTCCGAAAGACTTCTAGTCTATTTGTTATCTTTTTCGGTTCTAGGAAAGGTCAGAAGGCCTCTGCCATTTCTTTGTCATCTTGGTTAAAATCTTTAATTCATCATGCCTATGTCGAGTCAGGTAAAACTCCGCCTCAAAGGATTACAGCTCATTCTACTAGGTCAGTTTCTACTTCCTGGGCGTTTAGGAATGAAGCTTCGGTTGATCAGATTTGCAAAGCAGCAACTTGGTCTTCTTTGCATACTTTTACTAAATTCTACCATTTTGATGTGTTTTCTTCTTCTGAAGCAGTTTTTGGTAGAAAAGTACTTCAGGCAGCTGTTTCAGTTTGATTCTTCTGCTTATAATTTCAGTTTTTTTCATTATAAGATTTAAACTTTATTTTGGGTGTGGATTATTTTCAGCGGAATTGGCTGTCTTTATTTTATCCCTCCCTCTCTAGTGACTCTTGCGTGGAAGATCCACATCTTGGGTAGTCATTATCCCATACGTCACTAGCTCATGGACTCTTGCTAATTACATGAAAGAAAACATAATTTATGTAAGAACTTACCTGATAAATTCATTTCTTTCATATTAGCAAGAGTCCATGAGGCCCACCCTTTTTGTGTTGGTTATGATTTTTTTGTATAAAGCACAATTATTCCAATTCCTTATTTTTTATGCTTTCGCACTTTTTTCTTCTCACCCAACTTCTTGGCTATGCGTTAAACTGATTTGTGGGTGTGGTGAGGGGTGTATTTATAGGCATTTTGAGGTTTGGGAAACTTTGCCCCTCCTGGTAGGAATGTATATCCCATACGTCACTAGCTCATGGACTCTTGCTAATATGAAAGAAATTAATTTATCAGGTAAGTTCTTACATAAATTATGTAATTTATATATATATATATATATATATATATATATATATATATATGAAAAACAAGATGGGAAGCGCAAAAGAAATTCAAGTGTAGTTTTATTAATGGTATATAACACACAGAAAATAATATATATCTACTCACACTGAGTAAACATAATTCATGCCCATCTGTTGGTCGAAACTGACATGCTGCTCATACGCCGAATAAGACTCATGTACTCTGTCTCACGCATCTGTCACTCTGTTAGAATCCGGATATCTCAGAGTGTTAACAGGAAGCGTGAGACAGAGTACACCAGTCTTATTCAGCAGTTGCAGTTAATTAGCTAATCACATGTGAAATTATTTTATGCAATATTCTTATTTAATAAAGTGTTTAACTGTGTTTGTTCTTTAAATATTTCACATTCCAATGTTCTTCACATAGGGGAATACTTTCTATGTATTTTTAAATAGACATTCCTATATATATGAACATCAAAGAAAAGAAATCCAGCGAACCAACTTGAAAACATAAACTTCTTCTTTATTTATCTAAAAATCCACACTTCAACATAAAATAGAAATAGCTTGTGTCATCAGATTAAGCCGTAGCCGGTCTTACGCGTTTCGGCTTAGAAATGCCTTAATCATAGACCATATATATAATCATCTATACATATACGTATCGATATATATTTTACTAAAAATACATCAGATGTATATAGAAATATGTATTTCAGAATAAATAGAAGATATGTGTCTACATGAAGAACATTGGAATGTGAAAAATTAATATTTAATGTCAGGTTAGTACACTTGAGAAAATGCGATCGGGTTTGTGTGACTTATTTGGTGTTAGTTTTCCCCCACTTTTCTCGCTCCATTGAAGTCTACGGGGGAATACATTAATACAGTTGCGATATTGTAACTTCATCTCTTTGCGCACATTGGGTTAGTAAGCCCAGTATCCAACATGCACAAAAAGCCAAAGTTGAACACAGTTAGCGCTCCATTTATAATCTAGTTGTTTTTTAAGGAGGTAACAATTCTGAACTTCAGAGGAATTAATGGCAGAAACATTTTGGAATTGTGATCACTGAAATTTTTTTTCAGAAATGTAGAATTATATTTTATGTCAGTGCTGACTAATTTAAAGATGGAAATTATATATAAAGTCTTAGTGGGATTAAAGGGACATATGTGTCAAAATTAACCTTTTATGGTTCAGACAGAGCAATTAGGACTCGATTTATCAAGCGTCGGCGGACAGGGGCTTACATATGCGCCCCTGTCTGCCGCAGCTCGCCTCTGGTGGGAATAATTACATTGGCGGAATTCAGCATTGCACAAGAGAGCTATTTTGCGCTCTTGTGCAATGCCGCCCCCTGCCCACAGGAGCTGTCAATCTCCCCGATCAGACGAAACCGGGGAGATTGAATTTCTCCACCTAAGAGGTAGAGAAGAGTTAGAGAAGCAGTGGTGTGATGACCACTGCTTGATAAATACAAACTGCAGGTTCTCTTGTGAGAATCTGTAGTCATAGACAGGCGAAACCTTTGATAAATCGAGCCCTTAAATGTTGAAGGACGATTTTACTGCTATTATTAAAAAAACATGAAACCCAATTTTTTTCTTTCATGTTACAGATAGAGCATGACATTTTAAATAACTTTCCAATTTATTTCTGTTTTCTAATATATTTAGTTTTCTTTGTATCCCTTGTTGATAAGTATACCTAGGTAGACTAAGAAGCTGCTAATTGGTGGTATGCATCTTGCCATTGACTTTCAGATCAATCCCAGTAGTACATTGCTGCTCCTTCAACAAAGGAATGAAGCAAATTAGATAATAAAAGTCAAATGGAAAGTTGCTTAAAATTGTATGATCTATCTAAATTATGAAATAAATATTTTGGGTTTCACATCCCTTTAAATTTAGTTTGTTCTCTTGTTATTCTTAGTTGAAGCATACCTAAGTTTGCTCAGGAGCAGAAAAGCACTACTGGGAGATACAGTAGGTGATGATTGGTGATTGCACTTACTGCATGCCTTTGACCAACCAGATGTGTTCATCTTAGATCCCAGTAATTAATTTCTGCTCAGGAACTGACTTTAATGTTAACTATGAAGTAACCGCTTTGCAAGAGTTAAACAAATTTTATGGTAAGTGTGTGTGTGAAGCGCTAGGCTTAACCCACCTAGCCAATCTACGTTAACTGTCTCCTTCCCTGACAGTAGAAAAAGTGCAAATAGTCAAAAGTAAAAATATGTAGATGGCGCTTTAAGCTATGGGAGATATAGGATATATTAATATTTATAACATAAATTAAAACAGATTTTGATAATCTTTACTACTAAATTAATTTTAAACAATTCGCTAAACAATGAGAATTCAAAGCAATTTTATTAAGGTTCATATAATCTTAAAATTGATACAGACACAACTTCAAAGAATTCTAAAAAATCTAATTATATTTCATCACACCTCATTCATAACTCTCATTCATTCAAAAATTCAAAAACTTATTTAAAACAATTAATACCAATTCTTGATTTTATACAAAGACCCTGATCTTGAGAAAACCCGTTTGAAAGGGGTGAAACGCGTAGAAGTACTGTGGATTGACATAGAACCAACACCTGGTGACATTGAAAGATTTAAGCCCGGACGATTTTCCACTCTGCGTACGAAGTACTAAAGTGCAGAGAGTGAACAGAGGGCGGTCGAGGAGGAACAAGTCTATTTGATATTACTTGCGCAAGTATTCAACTTTTCCTACAGGAGATCACAGCTGATAGTAACCGGTGACTTTTGCTAGCAGCGCGAGGACTCCCGGGGAACTACACGCTGCAAGCTGTAATACCAAACAGTGCTGCAGGTGAGAGCGTTGTACCTGGAAACAAGTGCTACACCAAGGCGGTAAGATTATAACAATCCAGCGAAACTACAAGCCACAAGAAATTATATGTGCACACACGTCTAACTACTTACATGTGATTTAAACACAACTGCTTAGACTGTAGTCAGTTCAACTGCAACATTTCATTGACTGTGGAAACCTCTTTTAAGAAGGAATTTTTGTGAACAAAGTATCGATATAAGGAACACTACTTATATATAAATCAAGTCAAAAGGAACTTTAAAAGGATATTAATTTTAGGAAACGATCCTTTACTCTTAGTTTCATTTGGAGACGTATTTGCTTCAAAAGACTATGGGGGGTAGTTATCAAGCCGTCAACCTCAAATACGCTGGAATTCCGCAGCGTATTTGTTTGGCGAGGCTGATTCGCCTTAGTTATCAAAGGCTTGAGACTGGCAAAAGTAGAATTTTGTGACGTAAGCTTCGATCCGCCGGACTCAGTCCGACACAGATCGATTCTTACGTCACTCCAGATGTTCCGCACACAAGGGCGGCACATTCTCACTACTTTTGCTAGTTATCAAATGACTAGCAGGTACGCTCGGCACTTTTACGGCCCAGCGTACCTGGTTTTCAATCCGCCGCCCCTGGAGGCGGCGGATCCCATAGGAATCAATGGGAGTCTGAACATAGCGAAAGTACAAGTTCGCTGCTGACAGACATCCCATTGATTTCTATGGCAGCTGTCTGCACCTAACACCCTAACATGTACCCCGAGTCTAAACACCACTAATCTGTCCCCCCTACAATGCCGCAACTAAATAAAGTTATTACCCCCTAAACCGCCGCTCCCGGAGCCCACCGCAACTATAATAAATGTATTAACCCCTAAACCGCCGCTCCCTGTACCCGCCGCAACCTATATTAAATGTATTAACCCCTATCCTGCCCCCCCTACACCGTCGCCACCTATAATAAATTTATTAACCCCTAATCTGCCCCCCCTACACCGTCGCCACCTATAATAAATGTATTAACCCCTAATCTGCCCCCCCTACACCGTCGCCACCTATAATAAATGTATTAACCCCTAATCTGTCCCCCTACACCGTCGCCACCTATAATAAATTTATTAACCCCTATCCTGCCCCCCACTACGCCGCCGCCACTGTAATAAAATTATTAACCCCTAAACCTAAGTCTAACACTAACCCTAACGCCCCCCTAACTTAAATATTAATTAAATGAATCTAAATAATATTTTTATTATTAACTAAATTAATCCTATTTAAAACTAAATACTTACCTATAAAATAAACCCTAAGATAGCTACAATATAAATAATAATTATATTCTAGCTATCTTAGGATTTATTTTTATTTTACAGGCAAATTTCAATTTATTTTAACTAGGTACAATAGCTATTAAATAGTTATTAACTATTTAATAGCTTACCTAGCTAAAATAAACTGAAATTTACCTGTAAAATAAATCCTAACCTAAGTTATAATTACACCTAACACTACCCTATACTTTAATAAATTATTCCTATTTAAAACTAAATACTTACCTGTAAAATAAACCCTAATATAGCTACAATATAAATAATAATTATATTGTAGCTATCTTAGGATTTATATTTATTTTACAGGTAACTTTGTATTTAGCTAGTTAGAATAGTTATTAAATAGTTATTAACTATTTAATAGCTACCTAGCTAAAAGAAATACAAAATTACCTGTAAAATAAATCCTAACCTAAGTTACAATTAAACCTAATACTACACTATCATTAAATTAATTAAATAAACTACCTACAAATAACTACAATTAAATACAATTACATAAACTAACTAAAGTACAAAAAATAAAAAAAAGCTAAGTTACAAAAAATAAAAAAATAAGTTACAAATATTACAACAATTTTAAGCTACTTACACCTAATCTAAGCCCCCTAATAAAATAACAAACCCCCCCAAAATAAAAAAATGCCCTACCCTATTCTAAATTAAATAAAGTTCAAAGTTCTTTTACCTTTCTTTTAAAAGAAAAATACAACCCCCCCAACATTAAAACCCACCACCCACATACCCCTAATCTAACCCAAACCCCCCTTAAAATAACCTAACACTAATCCCCTGAAGATCATCCTACCTTTAGTTGTCTTCACTCAGCCGAGCCACCGATGGAACTGAAGAGGACATCCGGACCGGCAGAAGTTATCCTCCAAGGGGCGCTGAAGAAATCTTCCATCCGATGAAGTGATCCTCCAATCGGCGCTGAAGAAATCTTCCATCCGTGCGAGGTCATCTTCCAAGGGGCGCTGAAGAAGTCTTCTATCCGGGCGAGGTCATCATCGAAGCCGGGTCTTGAATCTTCATCCCGCCGATGCAGAACATCCTCCTTTCCCGACGAACTACCGATGAATGAAGGCTCCTTTAAGGGACGTCATCCAAGATGGCGTCCCTTCAATTCTGATTGGCTGATAGGATTCTATCAGTCAATCGGAATTAAGGTAGGAAAAATCTGATTGGCTGATAGAATCAGCCAATCAGATTCAAGTTCAATCCGATTGGCTGATCCAATCAGCCAATCAGATTGAGCTCGCATTCTATTGGCTGTTCCGATCAGCCAATAGAATGCAAGCTCAATCTGATTGGCTGATTGGATCAGCCAATCGGATTGAACTTGAATCTGATTGGCTGATTTCATCAGCCAATCAGATTTTTCCTACCTTAATTCCGATTGGCTGATAGAATCCTATCAGCCAATTGGAATTGAAGGGACGCCATCTTGGATGACGTCCCTTAAAGGAGCCTTCATTCGTCGGTAGTTCATCGGGAAAGGAGGATGTTCCGCGTCGGCGGGATGAAGATTCAAGACCCGGCTTCGACGATGACCTCGCCCGGATAGAAGACTTCTTCAGCGCCTCTTGGAAGATGACCTCGCCCGGATGGAAGATTTCTTCAGCGCCACTTGGAGGATCACTTCATCGGATGGAAGATTTCTTCAGCGCCCCTTGGAGGATAACTTCTGCCGGTCCGGATGTCCTCTTCAGTTCCATCGGTGGCTCGGCTGAGTGAAGACAACAAAAGGTAGGATGATCTTCAGGGGATTAGTGTTAGGTTATTTTAAGGGGGTTTGGGTTAGATTAGGGGTATGTGGGTGGTGGGTTTTAATGTTGGGGGGGATGTATTTTTCTTTTACAGGCAAAAGAGCTGAACTTTGGGGCATGCCCCCACAAAAGGCCCTTTTAAGGGCTGGTAAGGTAAAAGAGCTTTGAACTTTATTTAATTTAGAATAGGGTAGGGCATTTTTTTATTTTGGGGGGGTTTGTTATTTTATTAGGGGGCTTAGATTAGGTGTAAGTAGCTTAAAATTGTTGTAATATTTGTAAAATGTTTGTAACTTATTTTTTTATTTTTTGTAACTTAGCTTTTTTTATTTTTTGTACTTTAGTTAGTTTATGTAATTGTATTTAATTGTAGTTATTTGTAGGTAGTTTATTTAATTAATTTAATGATAGTGTAGTATTAGGTTTAATTGTAACTTAGGTTAGGATTTATTTTACAGGTAATTTTGTATTTCTTTTAGCTAGGTAGTTATTAAATAGTTAATAAATATTTAATAACTATTCTAACTAGCTAAAATAAATACAAAGTTACCTGTAAAATAAATATAAATCCTAAGATAGCTACAATATAATTATTATTTATATTGTAGCTATCTTATGGTTTATTTTACAGGTAAGTATTTAGTTTTAAATAGGAATAATTTATTAAAGTATAGTGTAGTGTTAGGTGTAATTATAACTTAGGTTAGTTTTTATTTTACAGGTAAATTTCAGTTTATTTTAGCTAGGTAAGCTATTAAATAGTTAATAACTATTTAATAGCTATTGTACCTAGTTAAAATAAATTGAAAGTTGCCTGTAAAATAAAAATAAATCCTAAGATAGCTAGAATATAATTATTAGGTAAGTATTTAGTTTTAAATAGGATTCATTTAGTTAATAATAGAAATATTATTTAGATTTATTTAATTAATATTTAAGTTAGGGGGGTGTTAGGGTTAGTGTTAGACTTAAGTTTAGGGGTTAATAATTTTATTACAGTGGCGGCGGTGTAGGGGGGGCAGGATAGGGATTAATACATTTATTATAGGTGGCGACGGTGTTGGGGGGGCAGGATAGGGGTTAATAAATTTATTATAGGTGGTGACGGTGTAGGGGGGCAGGATAGGGGTTAATAAATTTAATATAGGTTGCGGCGGGTTCAGGGAGCGGCGGTTTAGGGGTTAAACTATTTATTTATTTGCGGCGAGGTGCGGGATCAGCAGGATAGGGGTTAATAACTTTATTATAGAGGGCGACGGTATGGGGGGGCAGGATAGGGGTTACTAGGTATAATGTAGGTGGCAGCGGTGTCCGGGAGCGGCGGTTTAGGGGTTAATACATTTATAAGAGTTGCGGCGGGGTCTAGGAGCGGCGGTTTAGGGGTTAATACATTTATAA